>NW_016163986.1:0-33813 GCF_001687245.7 Rhagoletis zephyria | reverse complement strand
TTTCCGGTGATATATCTTCAGAAATATAAAACCGCCCCTAAAATATATTACTGGGTGCGCCCCTGGACCTTGCGTGGTCTTTAATTGAGAGCTCGATGCTACATTGACTTGAAGATTTCCCACTGGGTCCTTATATCTTATTCTGAAGAGTATAAGGTCTGTTTTGTCTGCCTTAACCCCTAGCCTCGCTCGAGATGCCCATTGGTCAATGCCTTTCAGGGCGCTGTTCATTATAGTACTGATAGTGTCCGGGTACTTCCCTGTTATTACTACGGCTATTTTAACTGCATACGCCACTAGCTTGGGCGCTCTCCCCTCGAATTCCTTTACAAATTTATTGACCTTTAGTAGCCATAATAGAGGTGAGAATACGCCACCTTGCGGTGTGCCTCTGCATGCCCCTCTGATTACCCTAGCGTCGTTCCACTCCGATCTTATTTTCCTGTCCACAACGAAATAGCAAGTTCTACGCCTATTGATTCCATGCTATTCATAATAGTTTCACTACAGACACTATTGAATGCTCCGAAAATATCCAGAAACGCCACCAGAGCATATCCTTTTTATTCTAGAGCCTTCTCGATGTGTTGCACTAACGAGTGTAGCTCAGTCTCCGTGGACTTGCCCTTAGTGTACGCATTTTGGGTCTTGGTCAAGATGCCTGGCGGTAGAGTGTCTCTGATGTGATGGTCAAGATTTTTTTCCAGCGTTTTTGGGAGGAATGAGGTCAGCCTTATGGGCCTGCACTCTTTGGAGAAAACTGGGTTGCTCTTTCCTGCCTTGGGTATAAAGACAACCCTCGTTTCCCTCTACAGTACCGCGACAAAGCTCAGCCTCAAACAGTCCCAAAATATCGCCTTCAGCCATGGTACCACAAGGTGACTAACCTTCCGGAGCAAGACTGGGAATATTGCGTCAAAACTATTGATTGATTTGGAAGAAGTTATGATGTTTGGTGTTGAGGTGATTCCCGTTCAAAAATAAATCGGTAAGGCTGAAGCATTCTAAGTCTTTACTAATACCTTAAAGAGAGTTTGTTCGAGTTAGAGATAGGTATTAACTGTCATACGAGGAGTTTGTATATTAGAATGTTACCATTCTGGTCTTTTGAATTATTTCTGTATACATACATACATATGTGCATTAGAACAATAGCCGATTTCAAAATAAAAATTGGGGTTCCTTTATTTTTGAAGTTCTTGAGCTCTGGGGGGTGGTATTTTAGACCTACCCAATGTAGTATGTACATACATACATACCTTTACAAACGAGTATTACTAATCGTAGGCATTAGAAATTTTGTTACGCTTTGATTTCTGAACACACCCGCAAACCCCCAAAAGAAGTCTCATAGCAAAATCCTAAAGGCAACTAGCCACCATTGACTGCATTGTAGCTGACGCCAACTACATATGTATGTATGTACTATTTATGCTCGTAAACAGCAACAAAGTTGACTCATTCGTATACCTAATAACAACAACATAATTGTCAATCAAATAATCATTATCATCAACTTCATTATCACTATCGACGACGGTCAACAATAGCACCAGCTGCGTCAACGTCAGCATCAGCGTTCGCTTACTGTCAGTTGAGTAAATTATCTGCTCTTTTAATTCCGAGAAATCGCAACGAAATTCTAGGAAAAATCACTAAAATTCCAAGAATTAACGAAATCTTCTGCTGCATCAGGTAGGCAGCAAACACAAGTGTGTGCGCATGCCAGTGTCTAGGGTATTCCCTAGCCAAGTGACGACGCGACGCTACGTCGTTATCAACGGCTAGCACGATGTTATTTCTGTGTCTCCACCAATTTCCATTATCAGTCTGTTGCTTCGCTCTCAGTTTCGGGCATTCGTTCGGTCAAGCAAAAGAGGAAGATAGGGCTTTCGGTCAATATTGTTATTGCATGAAATTGTTGTTGCTGTTACCACTGTGGTGTGAGTAAGTAATGGCCACATTCCCGTGCAGCCAAACAGCTAACCAACTCAGTGCGGCTGCCGTGTAGCCACATATGTACATATCTACAGCCAGCATCCCATGGAAGAGACATCAGTGAAGATTGAAGATGCGGCGCTTATCTTCGGCGAAAATAAAAGAAAACGTAACGAAGAAACAGACAGACACTTCAGAGAAAGAGTTCAAGCGCTGACGGTGTCGCAGCAGTAAGTAACTTGGCGGCTATGCGTAGCGACAAGGGATTTGACTTTTTCAGCGGCGTTTATCGAAGAAATTTTTTATTTTTTATTTGCCCTCCACTTCGAGTAAAGCAACATTTCGTATTTTAAATTAAGTCGAAGAACAAAATGGATGGCAGCAGTCGCAGTCGCAGTCGCAAAAAGGAATCCCTCCTGATGCACTTTCAGCGCAGCTCGTCGAAGTGCTGGGAGAGGAGGCGCGGCGGCTGGGTTAGAAATGTGGCGCCCTGAGCAAGGTGACAGCAGCTAGCGACCAAAGCGGTAAAGAGATCGAGAGGTGGAGGAGCGGTGTTGGCCGGCGATTGCCGCTGAAACGGCACCACATCAGGCCAACAATCTACGATGGCGATGGTGATGATGATGGTAATTTAGACGGCGCCTCGCACCATGTCCGCGCTAATGTGACTGAATGATGGGAAAAAGGGCTCTATGGATAAGTGAATGTGGACATACATACATACATACATACGTATGTATGTACATACTTGTGGCATGCAGAGCAAAGTCACTCGCCGTAGTGTCATGACAAAGGCATGCCACAATGGCGGTTGTTGGTGTCCGGCTGCTTGAGAAATTCTTAAACATTTTCATGTTCTTTTTATGCAGATTCTTTTACAATGTCGCAGATTCTATGGATGATTTCATGGCCACTTACTTATCAAATGCACGAAAATATTCAGCCAAATTATTTATTGCGCTCTTATTCATTCGCCATAAATTGACTTGCTGATCTTAGGCGGTGATCTTCACGAGTCATCCATCATATGTTTTGGGGTATTTTGTATTTGTTAATTAATTTTTTTGCTAATGATTTTAACGTGCTAATAAGTTCAATTTGCGCTGTCTACTGCAGCTGCCTTGTAAAGGAGCGCATATTCGGTGTCGGATTTGTGGCGCGAGTGAGACTCCGTCGCGGTGTACAGTCGTTTACCCCGGTGAATATGCTTCTCGCCATAATGCACACGAATGCGAGACTCATTAATATCTCGCTCATTTGCGCCCATGCCCCATTCGATAAGAAGGAAGAGGCCACCGAAAACCTCTTCTATGAGCGTTTCGAACGCACTTATTAGCGCTTCCCCCGCCACGGTATAAAAATCATACTTGGCGATTTCGATGCCAGTGTGAACAAGGAAGGGATCTTTGGTATCTCCGTCGGAAAATACAGTCTGCTGCACTAGGTTGCAGCATTAAAATATCCATTAAGTTACACGGCTGTCCCCAAAACCTAAAACGAAAAATCAAATCGAACATGTTGTGATAGACGGAAGACACGCCTCCAGTATTTTGGACGTACGTACCCTCCGAGGGCCACTATCTTGTTGCAGCTAAAATATGTGCACACCACCAATGCACCAAAAATGTCGTCCAGCAATGCAAAGGTCAGCAAAAATCCTCCGGCTGAACCCTCCACGAGGGTGCTGACTGGAAAGGGGCACTACAGAGGATTCTGCGCGATGTCAGAATGGTGCTCAGCTAAGATCAGGAATCAGTGCTATGTGCTAAACTCCTTAATAGCTTAGTCATATGGAATTGTTTTTGATCGTGGCTTGGAGGTCTGAAGGGGCTAGATCACGGCGTCACGCGCACCGTGCCGAGGATCGGCTAGGCTGGGGGCCCCTAAATAGCCCAGTCGCGAACGGAGCCCTCTGGGAGGCTGCAGGATGTAAGCAGGCCTTACCTGGACATCGCGGATCTCTGCCCGGGCGGACGAACCCCTTTCTCCGCAGCCCGTGGGAACAAGTGTGGACAATTATAAAAAACAGAAAACGATAACAACAAAAACAGCAGCAACAACAACAAAAACAACTTATAAAGGGACCAGCCCCCTTAAGGCGTCGGAAGGGTTTCGGCCCACTTGAGTCCCTCAAGCGATCATTCTCTCGTCGTTTCTACTGAAAACTCTCGAGCGCCCACTGAACATGCACATTTGTTCAAAATTAGGCAACCGAGAATTGTCTATTGCACAGCATGCTTACCATCTCTATCTACAGAATCTGCGATACATGAGGTTGTACACAAGGTAGAGTCTTTGCTGGAAAATAAACAATGTATGTACGCTGCGGAATTCCTGGACGTAGAAGGAGCGTTCAACAACGTTAGCCTAGAGGCAATAGAGCAGTCACTCCGAAATAAGGGGATTGAAATCTTCCTGGTAAACTGGATTTCTACCATGCTTTGTACATAGATTGTAAACGCTAAGCTAGGCAACAGCGAAGTCATCAGGCATTTGTGGCTTTGCGTACTAAACAAACTTCTTCTAGGACTCAACAGGAAAGGGGTCAAAGTTGTCGCGTATGCAGATGATGTAGTGATTATGGTATCCGTATTGTGCATACATGTGATAAGCGAAATCCTTGAAAGAGCACTAGGAGAATTGAGTTCTTGGGCAGATAGCCGCGGGCTCAACGTTAATCCCTCGATTACCGAACTTCTATTATTCACCTCAAGGAAAAAGATTTCTAATTTTGACCTACCTTCCCTTAAAGGGCATACTCTTTCTTCCTTGCGCTAAGTATTTGGGAGTCATTTTCACACCGAAATTAAACTTCAAAATTAACACAGAGCATCGAGTAAAAAAATAGCTGTGGGGCTCTTTATTTCTGCAACAAAATTCTGGGTAAGTAGTGGGGCCTACGACCTGATCTTATGGTATGGTTGTACAAGACCAAATTTTTGCATACGGTTCGCTAGTTGGATGGAAGGCCGTAGCGAAGAACTATGTACACACAATGCTAGGCAGGGTACAAAGCTCAGCTTGCATTGGGATTATTATTTTCCATACTATTTTCCACCGATTGATCTCTTTATTAAGGAAAGTGCCTCACAGATTGCCCTGAGGTTAAGGGACGAACGTCCGGGCATGAACGTATCATATTATCTCTCAACGACCCAAGTATTAGCGAAAAATTTGCCTACATCTGTCCTTCGCTTCCCTTCAAGAAAAACTTTGTCCACTAAGGAAGGATTGGAAAGCGCCTATTCTTACTGAACGCTTTGAAGTATATATTTTTACGGACGGCTCAAAAATGGATTGTGGCGTAGAGGCTGGAATTTTTTCAGCTGACCTCCAAATCGAAGAGTGAATTCGACTATCGAATTCGGCCAGTGTATTTAAGACGGAGGTCTTTGTGATCAAAGAGGCGTGCAAAATAATTTTATCCTCAAAGCTAGCCGTGACCAGCATTGCTATTTTCACGGATACCCAGGTAGCGATCAAGGCACTTGTTCAACCAACCAGGCTTAATAAATCTGTGAAAATACCTCTGATAAAAGGAGCGACACCCTTCATCTATTTGTCGATGTCAAAACCGCTGTCGACAACACAAAATAAATAACCCGCGAAATTAATATGGCTGTGCAAAAATTACGTTGAGAAATATCACCAAACCTATCAGAATTTTGAAGGACATCATCGAGCCGTTTGATTCCAAACGAGGTTTCAGACAGGGCGACTCCCTTTCGTGTAATTTCTTTTATCCGTTCTCGGACTGAACCACTCATGTATATTTTTTTGTTAAACGACACAAAAGAGAAACGATTGGCGTGCTTTATTGGGCTCGGTCGAAATCGCTTAGGCAGTTACAGCGCCAATTAAGAAGAAGAAAATTTACTTTCAAATATGTCCAGAAAACTGATATTCCCCTCTATTCCACTAGCATGCTTTTCCTCTTGGATACGTACACACAAGAATGTACATACATACATATGCATAAGAGCCTAGATTGAAGAACTAACTGCCACTCAAAATGGCGATAATGTCATTTACGAGTACTAAACACAATTTGAAATGGTGAATGGCCCCTCAACAAAGCCTATATGTAGATGCCTGTATCTATATGTATATATATCGATGTATGTATATAACTATGTGTATAACCATACATGCTGCTGCTTGCGGCGTAGCAAGAATCTATTGAGAATGCTAAAACTATTAATTAAAAGCCGCGACTTGGAATTGGCCGTTGAGCAAACTACTTACTTAACGAGCCATGGCGCAAACTTGTGACGCCGATGCTGATGCTGCTATGTATGTATTTAGTGTAGTGAATATTTTAATGGCGGTTGGAGAAGAAAAGCCTACATTATGTGGAGATAGGATATACATACATACATATGTATGTACATATGTAGATATACATATGTATGGCTATGTATTTATTTATGCACCTTTTCTTTCAGTCGGTGCATTCAATTGTATTTGAAGCTGCTGCTGCTGGAATTCGTCTGGTATGGTGGCACTGTTGCACGACTTTTTGTTTTTTGCCTGTTTTTATGGCAAAATTTATACCAGCGATATGGCTAATGAACTGCAGCAGCAGCTTTGATTATGCCATTTTTGGTTAACCAACATTGTTGTTGTGTACATTTTTATCATTCCGTGTTGTGCTTTTTGGTTTGCGCAAACTATAGGTGCTGTGCGTGATATTGTGGATTTTTTTTATTTTGTTTTTATTTTTTTTGCTAATACTTTTATGTGAAACGCAAGTTTGTGGTTGTTTCAAATTTATGAACATTTGTTTGCCACAATCAGTTGCCGTCGGAATTTAAGTCACGCAAAAAATCATTTATCAACATCAACAAAATCACATAAATGACTATACTTACTACATATGTATGTACATAGTATGTATGTTCATAAAGGTGTCCCATCAAAAAAGTTGCGCCTTTTCACTAGAATTATAAAATTCATTAAATTTTAAGACTTCTGCCATTATACTTCGGAAAAATATTAAGATTTACAAATATCTCAAAAAATCGTATGATGTTTTTTGATGCCGTTGGTAAAATTTTTAAACATATTTATGCAGAACTTTTAAGCTTAAATTCTGTTATAATTTTGTTTATAAGAAACTAGATTTTTGGAGGTATTTCCAAATCGGTCCAGCTTACGTAAATCTTTATATTTTTCTGGCGGAAGTCTTAAAATACAATAAATTTTATAAATTTGTTGAGATGAGGCTCCCTAACGTACATATATACATATTTATTAATCCTATGGAAAAACAGTACCGATTTTTTTTTGTATGGAGAATATTACTGTGCTTTCTAAAACCGCGCATCTCTAATTTTATGTGGATTTATTAATTGGGGTATGGCGGGCGCAGTGCTGAGAGCGGTATGTGTGTATGGGATAGGATGGTTTATCGATTGCAGACGTTGGTTTTAAAATTTATATATTAGATATGAAAACGAAATACACAAATATAAAATTGGAGACGAGTACATATATACATAGCATATGTACATATCGTCGTTTAAAGAAAAAAACGCGTAACGTGTTTCTGCAAAACCTCATAATTGACATTTGCGCCAAAACTAGCTTCAAGCTACATACATATGGGTGTTTCCACCGGAAGGTCCACCATGACAAAAAAAATAAAAGTTTTATATCTAACGTATTTACGGGCCGATTTGTCTGCTTTTTAAAATATATACTGGCTATGTAAGTAGAATCATGTTTGCATAAAATGGTCTTCCTAGGTGGTGCCAAGGTCGAGATATTTCGAAAAACCGTATTTATGGTCCGATTTGGTTCGAATTTGGCGTATGTGGTTGAAACATAATAAATCATAGATTTCTAATAAATTGACCCTGAATTGGCGCTGAAGTCAAAATATAAAGTATATTCTACATAAAATACATGTTTTATTTGCGTTGAAAATTCATTTAAAAGCAATATTAACAAAAATATAACGATGGAAATTTATGTCACGTGACGCCACGTCACGTCACGTTTCACACTTGGGGTTGTAAAAGAGAATTGAAACAATTTGCATTAATTCAAAAAACTCTAAAAACAACTAGAATTGCTCCAAATCATATCAAAATAAGTTTCATCAAAATAGCCATCCACAATTCGCAGAGTTTTGCGATTTTGCAAGAAAAGAAAAAATCAACTTCCATTTTTTGTCACGTAACGAACCTCTCTTTAAATGCTTATATTTCAGGACCAAGCAGTTCGATTGATTTAATTTTTCGGTTAAATATAGAGCTAATTACGTGCTAAATATACAATGGCCCAAAAAAGTTAAAGAAAACAAATGGTATTCCTTTTTTGTAACACATTGAAATCGTACGACTGTCACGTGCGCCACCATGGGAATGCCCATATGTAATACCGCAATTTTCTCGGTCTAAAGTTGCAGATGTAAAATTCGACTCCCTTCTCTCTCCCGTCCATAAAAAGCCGACTTCCGACGGTTTGAAAATACTAGTGTGTGCAGACGGTTAACTCAAAAACTTGTATAAGACTATTATAATGGTTTACTTGTGCTCTTTTGAAGAGCTCTTTCATTTTGCTCTATAAAATAGTTTATTAAGCTCTTATAGGTCCAAAGGGCTCCAACGGGCGGAACTTGGAACTGTTTATCTATAGTTAATTGTAAATTGTATGTTGTACTATAAGAATAATAACTATAACAAAACCCTCATATCTTAAGTATCCAAGTCCAAAAAAGTCTACGTGAAGAGCCTCTAAATAGTATTTCCTCTTTGAATAGAGAAATATCATACAAAACACTCAAATCGGTAACTTCCAAGTCCCAGGAATCTACTTTAAGTATTTCCTCTTTCATTACACAGGCCTGAGAAATTTAACTCTATTTTACAACGCTTTTTTCTTCTTCCAATAAATATGTTATTTTTTAATAGCTGGGTATGTTAATTTAAAATACAGCGTTGTTTTTTCTAGCACATCGATATTTATTTTTATTGATCATATTTTAGAATTGTTAAAAATTTTCACGAAAAGCCAAAAGCTTTTCTATCGAAAAATGTTACCTTCTCATTGCCCTCTTACTACAAATACTAAGGAGAGGGCCATGAAAAGGCAACATTTCTTGTAGAAAAGAAAGCGCCATAAGTAAATCAGAAAGACTTATGAAAATTCGAAGTTAACGATAGTAATATGCTGTATCATCGAAAAAAATTAAAAACGAATATTCTCGGAAAATTGGCGTGTTGGAATTTTTTATTTAATTATTTTTTCGTAGGTTAGTATATAATACCAACCAAAATTTATAATAAGTTTTTTAAGGGAGATACCATCGCAGGTCTATTAAAGACGAATCCAACTTCGAAAAGAGGAAGAGCAGTTAATCTAAATAGAAAAATGTATATGGATAGGTATATAACTTCAATAACAAAGCATTTTTCGTATCAAGCGAAATACGAAATGGTATGACTGAATAGTATTTACGATCTTTATGAAAGCCATGGGCGTGTCCAGGTAGGGGCAGGGGGGGGGGGGGGGGTTAAAAATAAAAATGTTAACAAGCCACAATAACATTGACAAATACATAATTTGTTGAAATTTTTCAATACAATATTGCTGTATTGTACCAAGCTTTTGACTTAAAAAAAATTTTCCCTTTTTTTTGTGCCATAGCCCAATATAAAAATGCACAAATCTGTACAAATGTACCAATAGAGTGACACTGCCTTAACAATTTGTGGAATTAAAAAAAAATCAATGAATTTTCGTAAAAATTTCGAGTTTTTAATTCGATTCTGAGTATGCAGTTTGTAGCCTATCCAATTATAGTAGAATAAAGTACAAGTTTCAAATGGCTAAAAAGTAAAGTTTTTATTAACATCTTTTTATCAGAAACGCTACATTTCGGGAGGGATCAGAACACCAAACCCCCCAAAATGCGGCCTTGTTTATACGCATATAATTTGTTAGCGTATTTTTTTGTTTTTGGGCTGCCGCTACAACCTTGCATGAATTTGCCTTAGTTTCAACTCTTCATAAAGCTCCAATCCATTTATGTCCAAATTATCTCCATTTGTGTGAGCTGTGATCAACTCCCGACATTTTGACAATAAAAAAGTGGCCCCCTCGTAAATTTTTATGATTTCTCAACTGCTCAAATGTTTCATTGACAGCAGCAAGGCTGTGTCAACTAGAACAACGAAAAAATCAGCTCTAAATTGACCTTCTGTAATGAAAATTGCAGACTCATCTTGACTTTAGTGATCGAATAGCTACATATGTCTTTTGCGGGATAAGCATCTTGTAGCAAATTCAAAACCCGTATTTCTGTACTCGAATAGAAATGCAGCCAGGGTAGCCACTGGAAAAAAATAAAACTTACCATCCAATTGAAAAAAATCTACCATATCTGGAAAAAATCTACCAATATCATTTTAGTTATTTCAATAAAAAACTTACAGTTTTCTAATAAGGAACATTTTATTTAATTACGCTGTTTGAGATCATATAAGTTTTGTTTCATAAAGAATGCAGATATTCGGGTTTCGATCAATACAAACTTAAAGCTTAACAATTTATACATGTATGTAAAAAACAAGGAAGTGTCTGTAAAATTAACATTTTGAAAATTTACAAGAAATACGTATAAAAATACATGTACCTACATATGTGTGATTATTCACATTACCCAAGGCACATACAATTTTTGGAAATATGCTTTTTTTTCAAAATATTCCGCTTGTTTATATCTTGAAAATGCAATTGTGAACGTTGTTTCCAGAAACCCGCGATAAAGCATTCAATATAAAAGCTTGAAAAATTGTTTGATTCACTTAAAAACAAATTCATCATTAAGGGCCTTTGGTAACTTTAACTAAAGTATGTACGTATGCACTTATGTATGTATTTACTTGAATGCTTCATTTGCACACCACACATAGTGTGGTTCGATTTTTTCAGCAATCAATTCTTTTGATAGCATTATTGTATCAACAGTACTTATATTTGGTTGGTTTCTAATCCTAGTTTTTATGAGGTTTAAGTCGGAAAACTTCCTTTCTGCAGCAGCAGAACTATGTGGTAGTGACAAAATATTAAATACGAAACTCGTGAGATTTTTAAAACATTGTTCTCCCAACCCATTTTTTTGCAATGAGACTTTTTCCCAAAAATCTATAATATCCATATCAGGCTGAAGGCCGATGTTGCTTAGCCTCAACATTTTCCATTCTGTATTAACATCTTCCGAGTTTCCTTCAACCAAATACGGAAATGTTGAAAGTAAAGGCAACAACGAAAGTTCATCATTTGAAATAACTTCAGTTGGAGTTATTATAGACAGATATTGCAAATCTTTTCTGGAAAAATCAAATCGCTTTTTACATTGAACAATAAGCTCAACATAAAACTTTAAAATATATTCTTTAACTTCAATCACTTCGGATTGACAAAGACCGGACTTTTTCAGAAAGGTTTCTGTATTATTACCAATAAAGATTTGATCTATATTCAAAAACATGTCCTGCTGCGCCTTGCTTATGTTTTCAAACGTAATTTTTTCGTCGTTATAGTTATTTAGTTTTTCAAAATCAGTTAAAATTGCATCTACATCTAAGTTTTTTACAACACTGTTTTTCATAAAATCAGATAAAATAAGTTTAATGGTCATATTCACTCTTGAATAAAGGTAAGGTAGACGAATTTTTTCTGATTGGAAATCTTTGTTTAAATCATTAATTATTTTAAGAACATATGAAAAGAATAAGAAGTAAACCCTTAAAGAGGGATTCCCCATTTTTTTCGCCAATTTAGCCGCATTAATTCCATTCACTTCAATTACGTTGGAAATAAAATATAATTGCAAGGCATCCCATTGCTCAATAATTCGGTTAATCACTCCTTCTAATGCAAGCCATCGCATGGTTGAAACGCCTAATATTTTGCGCGGCTCAACCTGACAATATTCTTGAAATTCTTTGAAATCGTATATTCGTTTGGCACTATTCGCAAAGAAAGTATAAATGTTCCGACATAATTTGTCTATTTCAATTGGTAGCTTTTTGCATGCATAGGCAGAACACAGATGCAAAGAATGACACGAGCATTTTATGTAAAACATATCCCCATCTTTCATTAATTTCGCCTTTAGGCCACCCAGTTCCCCTGCCATAACATTAGCTCCGTCAGTTGCTAGCCCTATTACATTCTTTAATGGGATGTTAGTTGTGAAAAAAAATCATTGATGTAATTATACAACGAATCGGCATCCGTTTTAGAAACTTCGATGAGACTTAGAAACCTGTCTCGTACTTTATGAGCTAACTTGTCATAATATCTCACAACAATAGGTTTGTTCGTCGAGCAAAAAATTTGTACGAATTTGTACGAATTATCACGATTTTTGCCCAAATCGCGTTCGTGCAAACCAAAAAATTATCCAACACTCAAAAATTGTGAGAGCAAAGTGACAGTTCTCTTGGAGAGAAGTTGCAAATTCTTGCTGGAAAAAATTTTGCCAGCAAGAATTTGCAAACACGAAAAACATGTGGTTGTGGCGCATGGTTGCATTTTTGTCTACAATAATTTGAATAAATTAGTTCGTTAAATTTAAAAATTTATAAACACGAGCGATTTTTTTATGAAAAAAGGAAGTAAATAATTGTTGATATAATTAATTTAGTTAATTCCAATGATTTGAACTTAATTCGGCTGAAAAAAATGGTATTCGCAATCGGAATGCAATTGCAACCAGAGTCGATTTAAGAAACCCGACAGCTAGTACGATGAAGAAATTGAAATGTATGTTAAAGAAAGTCAGAACAACAAGAAATATACATGTATATCCTGTTTTTGGCCATCCGAAAGAATTTTAAAAATTCTATAAAAATTTTTTATGTTTGAAATGCAACCGTGGACGCCAGCTGGCAGCGAAACTTGCAAATTCCTGCAAATTTGGGTTCGTGCAGAAATTTGCAAGTTTCTCAACATGAGAGAGAATTTGAGAGAATTTTTTCTTACTCTCTGATATTTTGAGTGTTGGATAATTCTTGCTGGATTTTCGACGAACAAACCTAATAACTAGCGATTTTTTACTGCTGACGTCCGTCGTTTCGTCGATGATACAAGAAAATTTTGTTGTTTGAAGAACGGACACAATGTTTTCTTTTGCCTTAGCTCCCAAGACATCAGTCAACATCTTTGATTTTGTTCTGTAGCATTTAAGAGCCGCTGCTATTTTAGAATCCGGACAGCACTGACTTAGCAATTGAGGCAAAAAGTCCATTAATAAAAGAGATAAATTGTGCTGTATACAAAACATAGTCAGATTTAGTTCGGCATGGTAAACTTTCTTTTTAAAGCTGGCCTGATCCGTTTTTAAACATTGTTTAATTTGTATTTAATTTTTTTTCTTCGCAACATTTCGCAAATGCTTTTTTAAAGAAGCGTGATTTTTGAGGTGACTGTAGTGGCTTACCAAATTAGTATCGCAGGCGATACAATAGCACTCTCCATTTTTGTTCCTAAGCCAAGAAAATGTGGCCAGCCACTCCGTCCGTTCGTCGCTCGAGCTTAAAATAATACAAAATTTTAGTAAATCATGCAAAATACACAAAATGCCTATGTGTGAACCTGCTCTCACTGCCACTGTCCGTCTCTGTATTTGCACCTGTCGGGACGTCTTTTCGTACAACAAATCTGCGGTATTTATTAACTAAATATTTCATATATACAATCACATTTTCTAATTACATACCTGTCCATTTTTCTTTTTACTAATTCAATTCTTCCACCACGATTTCAGTTAAATGCATTTTGAAACCAGCTAGGTATGTTCGCCTTTTGTTGATATACATAAAAAGGTGAATATTAATCCGTTCGAAAACTAATGTAATAAAGTAAATAGTAAACCTCGTCTTGAAAGCGTTTGGAAAGAATCTGATAATATAAAGATAACTAAGAAAAATAAAGCTAGAACTGAAATTTTCAACTTTCATTTGTTTTCTGCATAAAATATTTTATCAAAAATCTACCAAAATGGAAAAAAATTTACCAAACGAAATTTTTTCTACCAATTTTGGTAATAATTTGCCAAAGTGGTAACACTGAATGCAGCGCAATTTCCTATCGAATCAATGCTCTGCATTGATTTACTTATGGGTATGGGCAGTGGCGGATTTAAATATTTGCCGCCCCTAGGCAATCCATAACTTGCCGCCCTTTTTTCACGAAAAAAAAAAAATATATATATATATCAAATATGATTGTTAATGTCAGTGCTTTATCACAATATAGTTCGTTAATAATGAAATACATAACGGAATTAACAAAATTTTAGATGATTCTCGTTCTCGGGGCAGCGTGTCGGCTGTTTCTTTGCGTCACGCGCAGGCGCGCCGTCAGGTTTCTAAGCCGCGTGAATGAAAGTTAAATGGAAATTTCAACGACTGCTATACTAAGGAAAAATTCGCAGCGTAATTCTAATTTTGAATTGTATTGAATGAGATGAATCATTAATAATATTTTACAGACACAAACACAATTTCAAGTGCAGCTGAATCCAAATAAATTTTTTTCTTTTAATTTAGCTGTCTTAAATTTTGCCGCCCCTTAATTCTGCCGCCCTAGGCTTCAGCCTATGTTGCCTGTACGATAAATCCGCCACTGGGTATGGGTGTCATACCAAACAGCCAGGGAGATGAGTTTCAAATCAGATGGGGGAAAAATATCCATTGGAGCTTCCTAAATATGTTTCGCCTGATATTTAATAACTTTAACCATGTCCTTTGTCTGTCTGGTCTATTTTCCCAACGAGTTGTGCATAATTGTTTAAAGGGTTTAGTTCGAGGTCCCCGGCTTGATCTCCTTTGTTTTTTTTAAATAACTGATATTTATGTTGTTGTTTTCAAGAGTTTCGAGTAGAATATTCGTCAATCGCCACCCATCGATGAAGAAAATTCACATTCGAAAATTGTTTGCAATAAAAAAATTAATCGAGACCTCTCGCCCCGCCCTAAAGCCGGCCCTGGAGAGCACAGTTTCAAAGCATCGTGATCCGATAAGGGAAGTATGTATGTACAATTAAAATAAACTTATCCAAGCTGCAACCCTTTGATTCGCAGTCGTATTTTTTTATACAATATCCCAACCCTTTTTGTTCCTAATTTTGGGAAAAGGGAGTTTCTTCGAAAATTCTGCAATTTGGTCAGGTTTTTAGGAGCAGCTTTCACATATTTCAACTTGCATGGTATTGTACCTTATACGGTCAGACTGAACAAAGCCTTATCCGACGCAATGGGGAGGAGGTGAGACGCTCCCTGGCCAGTTTCATACATGCTTACATACATAGATGTTTGGTTATCAAAGCATCTTTATGCTTACCTGCCTAATTGACGTCACACCCTTTAGCAGTAAGTCCACTGGTTCTTTATGGCAACCACTACTTCTTGAAAAACACTAAAATAGTCCAGAAGACACTAATATGTTGAGAAGACCCTCCAACCAACCCTGCCTCCAAGTTTCAGTCCATCCGTGTAAAAATTCACTGTTCGCTCCAGTCACCCCGCCCAATCATACTTTGAAGGATTTCGTAAATTTTTATAGGATAATACATTACGATACATACATACGCGACTATGCTACATCAATACCAACACCAACCTTATATCCCTCCATTACGAATTTTCAACGAAAACATCAATTAAGTACTGGCAAAGCATTAAAACATAAACAAAGAAAAAGCAGAATAAAAATGGTGATAGCAATTTACCTGCATTCGCGATTTTGGCAGTTTATGCCACAATATCGTATCGCGTATCGACAGCCCCACAATAACGACCAATAATGCCACATTTAAGGATACCAAACGTTCATACATACATGCAAACCAAATTTATCAGCCATACAATCACAAAACATCTGTCTGTACGAGTGTCTCGCTCGCATCATCATCGTCCGTCCATTACATTGGCATATGTATGTATGTATGTATGTATGTCCATATGGTCGTACGCGCTTACTTTTTTTTCTTCTTGGTGAAGATTTGCTTTGAAAGTTGTTGTTGCTGTTGCTGTGGTGCATGTTGGCCACGACATGTTGCCTGCCACAAACTCGTTTTGTGTTGCATGGCAATATTCATTGCGGCACAACATTGCCGAGCTAGCTTAGCTGCCTTCTAAGGCATTTAAAAAGGTGGAGTTACCAAATAAGCACTGCTGCGCTCACGAACGCTGATTGGCGGATATGACATTCTCAGCATTTTTTGTTGTACATTTTTTTTATTTCATTAGATGGCTAAGTTGTTCGTTTTTTGTTGTTGTTGCTTGTTCTTTCAGCCTTTTAAGGGCTTTTTAACGAAGTTGGGCGATGGCTGCCACACACGGACATAAATTTTATTGCATGTCGCGCTCAAGAAATGGCAGCCGTATTGATTGGTGGTGGCGTTGTAGCGTCCTAAGCGTGTTACGCATTTAATTTCTTTATTTTATTAACTTTTTGTTAAATTTTACAGCTTTGGTAGGGGACAAATAAAGATTCTTTAAATAAATGCCTTTTATTTATTACAGCTGTGTTAATTGACAGCTGCGCTCAGCATTTAAAACATAGATAAAAATGTATTTTTTATAGAAAATTGACACAGGACTGCGAACATTTAATTAATTTTTAATTTTAATAAAAAAAAATATATTTTTTTATAAGCATCCCCCAAAATTCAATAGAAATAGGGTATCTTATCTTAAGCTAGCGTTTGTGTCTCGGAAGAAAGTAGAGAACAAAGGTGGCGTCCACGATGGGGAGAAATAGAGATTGCGCCCATCGCGGTACCGCTAATCCGCTCTTTGTGAATTTGACAGAATCAGCTGTGTGTGTGACGTCATTTTGGTGCAATTGTTGATTGAGGAAAACCAAATAACGATTTAACTGGGTGCGGTTTAGCCCAATGATTTCGGGCTATTGTGTCCGAATGGGTGACCAGATCGAAAAAATTTTACACAGGCTTGTGGTCAAGGGTCTACACTTTATTGTAAAACTTGATTTTGTAATTTGCGGTAACTAATTTATCAATAAATTCGGTCTAAAAAATGTAATTTTTTGTGCATTTCGGAGTGAGATGGCGTAGCCGGAGTTATATGCACAATAAATGTGGATTACCTTTCACAATTCTCTCACAATGTTCCGCACAAAAATACAGTTTATCGAGTTTACAGGGGTATGTGGAAGGCTTCGAGGGATGGGGTGAGACTCTTTACAAAGTGTGAACTGTACTCTTTCTAGTTGGTTAGATATCAAGACCCACGCCCCTCCTCCTCCGCCCTCTCACCCAAAAACAGTGAACAAATAACTAAACATTTCTAATTTAACTATTTGTGTCTTAATATTTGTGCGTAGTTTTACACAATTATTGAAACATTACAAGGCAAAATGAAGTCTGCAGTGGAAAATTGTAAAAGTAAAAACAAAAGGCAAGCGAGCGATATAAGTAAGTTTTTTCTGTAAATATCTACATTTTTAAATTTTGCTTATTTATTTATTTATTTATTAAATCTACAGTACAAAGTACCTTACAGACTAACGATAAATCAATGAAACGAAGATTTTCCACATTTTCCGTGTTTTTTTTGAAAAATTCTTCTAGAAATTCGTCAACAGAAAAATGTATATCTTTGTGAATATTCATGGATGTTAGATCCTTGAGCCTTTCTTTACCTGTTGTGTTTCTCAAGTAGGTTTTAATCCTTTTCAGGCATACTTTTGAAACAGGCAAAATATGGAAATATGTATGTAAATTAAAAAAAAACGAGGCCTTACATGTGACACGTAATTTTTGAAAATCGAACGAACGTTACAGATTTTATGACTGGGGGTCAAATATTTAACGCAACAATCTCCGACCTCGTGTAATACTACGTTCAAATTGACGAGCTAATCATGTTAAATGGGCTTAAACCAGTTAAATGAACAAAACATGTTCATAAACCAGTTAAATCGCATGCAATTGTTGTTGGAAAATTGAACCAGTTAAATCATTTAACTCGTTTGAAAGATCCAAAAGCTTTCCTTTGACACGCCAACGTTCAAAAAATATATATTCTGAAAAATATTAAAAATTAAAAATTATCAAAAAAAATTAGTTATTTCCCATGAGGTCTCATCGTACGCAGAGATAAATGGTGCATACGAACTAAACATCTTGAAGTCTCTAAGTAATCCGTATGCGTTTATATCACGAAGCAGACATTCGCACAAAACAAATTGAAACACAAAAACTTGATTTTAAATATTTTTTTTTTCGAATTTTAATTGGTAATCAAACAACCGTCAAAGTTAATTCCAAATGTTCAATGTGGACGATTGTGTTTTCCAAAAAGCTCTTTTTCATTTAACAGGTTAAATGGGGCCAATTTGAACGTAATATAAGAAGTTTCACTTCAAAAACTCGTTGCTTGAAAAACATTCTAAATATTATAATACTTTTGACCGCCAGTGTATACATGCGTATACTTATACAAGAATTACTCGTTGAAAGTAATAAGAATGAGGGGCAACATTTTCCGCAAACCCTCACCCTCCCAAAAAAAATCTGGATCCGCCGCTGTCAGTGATGCTAAAATAGCGTCCGCGGGCCGAACTCTTTGTAGCTTTCACTCTCTGAGCAACACTGTACTAAATATGTGTCTAGGTATGAAAATCCACCACTATTAATTAAATGGATGTTGCTGCTCGGATTGTTTAACCTGGCTAAAATAAAAATAAAATGAGCGCGTGTAGTCCTCACTGAATGGATCCAACGCGGTGGACATGGGCGCCTCGCTCAGGGAGATTAAGTCAAAAATTACCGAAATTCATCACTCGAAGGCCAAGCGGAGGTGGAACCGCACAGGATCTTACAGGATTACCCGGAGGTTCTGGGTGTCCTGCGACCCACTTAAAACCAAAGCTCTCTTATAAGTGAGCAAAGAAGATACCTACCAACTTACTGCAGTGTGCACAGGGCACTGGCACGTGGGGGTGCATGTCGAAAGAATTGGACTTCCCTTCAATAGGTTCTGTCGCAATTGCGAAAACCCGGGCTCAAAAGAGACAATCGAAAACTTCCTGTGCGAGTGTCCAGCCCTGGCAAGGATGACACTCAGCAAAACAATCCTGCAGAATATTCTAGAGTGCAGGCTGCCAAATTGCTGTAGGTTGCACGAGATGTGGAATGAAAATGGCAAACTTGCTAATTGCTTGTTACTAGGGTGACCATCCACTTAAACTAGCCATTTATACTAATCTCTATATTTGG
Organism: Rhagoletis zephyria; assembly: GCF_001687245.7. Classification (NCBI taxonomy): domain Eukaryota; kingdom Metazoa; phylum Arthropoda; class Insecta; order Diptera; family Tephritidae; genus Rhagoletis; species Rhagoletis zephyria. Next base: position 14,612 of record NW_016163986.1, on the reverse strand, counting down.
CTTGTGTTTGCCTTTGTCTCGGTCTCTCTAAGCTCCCGATCCGATAGCGTTTAACGCAGGCACTCTTTCTCCGTCCCTGTATTCGCCTCGCAGTATGGAAAAAAACTAGTTTAAATATCGATGTTCAACTGGTTCTTTACCCACCACAACTAGTTGAAGATCTGACTTTAACATGGCGATGTCCTAGGCATCAGTCAATTGTCCGACTCTGCATTTGATTGCAACTACTTTAAAACGCATTTGGCTTAAACCACTTTATAGTCAGTCGTTTGATTACGCTTTAATTTTAACAAAAAATGAAATTAAAAATTTTAAATTAAATGTTTCACCTAATGGATTTTCTTGGCCGCGAGCAATTGTAGCAAACATCCTTGCACGCTCAGCTACAGCCAGACATGTAAATGTGCTTCCAAATGTTCAGCTTGAATTGTGTGCAAGCAACAAGTCGATTGTCCGCTCTGCCTTAGATTTCAACTACTTTAAAATCCAAAGTAATATTTTGCCCAGTCGAGTTTCATTTCGTCAACTACCGTCTCTCTTGTGTGGGTTCCCGGACATACCCTATAAACATTTTGGCGAACGTTCGAAAATGGCCTTCGAAAAAAAAAATTTAAACCATAGCAACAGGAAAGAAAGTGAAATCAAGCTCATTCCCGAAAGGATTATATTAGAAAATCACTCTCTCTCATTAAAATTTCAATTCGATAATGGGCTGGATTTCGAATTCTTAACGAAGGAAAAATACATTGGATAACGACGGTTCCGTTTTGCTGGAGAATGGCCCAGTTCTCGAATCTAATACTAACCTATTCCACATTAGCTATCGAAGGTGAGCCTGAAAAAAAAGATTTCTTTTCCAATCATTTCCGAATTGTTAACCAAGCCCAATGTTTATTGAGTACATAGAAGGCAATGAGAAGGCTGATGAGTTGGCAAAGGCAGGAACCGGTTTGGATGATTCCTATGTGAATGTTCAGCCCTTTCGAACATTAGGCAAAAGACATTAGGCCAAAGCAACATCGCAAATAAATTTAGAAAATGGTTTTTTCTTAACAGCGCACAGTGATGCGTCTAGTACAAGCTAGTTGAACAAAAACAACATTTATTTTTTTTAAGAGTCTTCAATGAATGGGTTACAATACTCATATATTGAGATCGTTGCATGCTCATCTACCTGCAATTTCTATATGTTAAGTAAGCGATACGAATTGCATGGGGAAATCGAAATTTAGAAATAATTTATTTGCATAATTACTGTTGAGCTTAAAGCTTAATACTAATAATTGTTAGAGAAAGTCTGTGCTAAATTTTTGCTATTATTATTATTATCTATTAATAGAAAGCCGGAGTTGATTTTTATTTTTGCATTACTTTTGCTTAGTAATTAAGCTGTTTTTAGTATTATTTATATCCAATTATTTAAAACAAAAATATTGTTTTTTCTTTAATTTTTAACTTCAAAGCTAAAAAATTAGATGTCACCTCCGTAATTTACATATATATATATTTTACAGTCATAAGTGTCTATTAACAAAGTATTAATCCATTGCAAATTGTTTGCATAACTGTTTTTATTTTTTTTTAAGATTTAGTTATAACACCATAAAAAATTGGGTATTTCGAAGTTGATAGTTCGAGCCTAGTATGCTAGAAAAGAATTTTACAAAAAATGTATCTCAGCGAGGAGTAATCTGAATTTAAGGAATTCAAAAAATTTTAAAGGCAGAGAAGGGCACTTTAAGGAAAATTTTTTTTCCAATATTCGAAAAAATATATTTTCGATTACAGAAGTTGTTGAAATTGGCATACAACGACCATTTTCACAGTTTAAGTACCTCAAAATCCTGCGGCCAGATTTCAGCGCATCGAAACGTTGGGTAATGTAATATCAGGTTTCCGGATAAGAAGTTAGGTTTTTTTTTTTGACCTGTACTATTGATGTTAAGGTTTCTAATAAAACGAAGTCGACTTTTTTGGTTGGCAAATAAATTTTTTAATAATAAGTTTCAAGACTTTTAATACTATATAATATGTAACTTATGAAATAGAATAATACAATGCATTATGACAAATGCCATTTACTTGTTCCTTAATTGTGTAGTTTTAAGTCCGGAGCGCACTCCTGTAAAAGTAAGAGCTGTGACCTGGTGAGAGATAATCAAAGTATTCTTAAATTCCTGCTAAATGGCAGATATAAGGTAAATTATGTGATTACCCCAGCCCCTAATTGCTGGCGACGGAATCGATTTTCGTTTCCCTTACCATAACAATAACCAATTAGCAACGCTGCTGGTGCCAATAATTTGCCAGTTGAGCTACTCAAACATGGCAGTGAGGAGCAACTGAGCTGCTCCAACTTGTATGCAAAATATGGTCTGACGAAAGCACGCCTGCCGATTGGAATTTGGAAGTGTGGAAGTATTCTCTTTACTGGGTTGCCACCTGTCAAAAACTTAAATTAATTGATTAATAGGCAAAATAAAATAGTACAATATTGGTGTTAACCGAAATGTTTTCCAAAACTATTTACTTAGAAAATATATTTATAGATTGCTGCCAGCTCTTCAAAAAGTTGAAATCAATTTAAAAAAAAAACAAGTTAAATAAAACATCTTAAAATGGTTATCAAAGAGTTATTTAAGAAAGCTTTATTTATATTATAGCTATTCAGGCAGGTTCTCCAATTCACTTCCGAGTGAATTTCAATCAAACTCGCTTTGAATTCAAATTGGTAGGGCTTTAAATACATTCGGAAATGAATTGAATTGAATGAAGTTAAATGAAGTATTATAATTAGAGGATTCACAAGACGTGTTAGCCGTCGTAAAATCTTAAGCTTAACATATTTTTATGTAAAATGTAATGATTTAAATGGTTTTAGAGGATTACTAACTACACCGAAAAGTTTTTAGACTGACAAAAAAAACAACACTATACATATCCATGTATATGACCTCGGAAACTTTTTTTAGTGCATAACATCAAAAATTATCAATTCTGAGTTAAGGCACTTTTGAAAAACGTGTGCGTAAATAACATATACATAAAAAAATGTTACTGTAGCCTTATTTCGCGTATTTACCCTATCACTATTCCACTGTAGACACACATAGAACCGAACACTATCGGGCTAACTAAAGTGGGCAGTCCCCCAGCGAGATATGAGCGGCACACTTTCACTCACACTCATGTGCAGCATGTTCCCCCATGCTCGGAGAGTAAGCTGACGCACACATACTTATACATATATTTATAACCGTTCGGTGCTCAAAAATACATATCTAAACGTAAAATCGCGTTAAATATGGCTAACGAGCGATAAAAAAAGAATATCAGCGTAAAACACGCACGCGAGAAAGCGAACCAACCAAAAACGCAAAACGACACGCGATACAAAAAGTAAAAAACGAACGTGGCAACACCCACTTTACTCAAAATGCATACAAATGTGCATACATAAATACTTTTATATACATGCAGTTGTTATTCCATATATGTATGTACATAGTATGTTAAGATGTGAGTCTGTGTACCCCTATATTTTTGTTCCTTTGTCCATTGCGAGCTGCGTGAGCGGCGAACGAGTTTGACGGCAATACAAATGCCGGCAGTTGGTTGGCCCAACTGGAAGGGCCGACAATGTCGCACAGTGTAACGTAGCCATAAAAGTTGTGGCAGAAATTATTTTTACTGAGAAATGAAAAAAATATGAAATAGAGTAAAAGTTGGCTCACTGCCACTCGTACCGTTCCCCAATAAAATTATTATTTTTTTTTTGTAGCATTTCAATATCTAACATGGTGGAATTAGAATTTTTGACAAAGTCTTTGAATGCAAAGAGAACAATAATTTAGAAAGTTGGTGAACGTTCACAGAGCTTTTCACTGAAATGGTGGAAAAATTGATGAATAGGCACTTTGTGGCGCTTACATTTGCATTTACTTGTTGATGCAGGCTTTTCATTTCACAATATATTTTTAAATTTTTTTCTTAACTCCCCGGAAAGTTTAAATCCAAAGCAGCACATATGCGAAAGAACATAAGTTCATAAAGTAACGGCACTACGAATATGTCAAAGCAACAAGAAAATTAAAATAATACCGGCACATTATAAAAAGTATAGCTTTCGGAAAATATAATCTTCTTGAGGCCTTGATAGCCAGAGTCGCCTTAACTTACTGAACTCCTTCTAAATGGTGCGACCGATTTTTAATGAAATTTGAATTTGATTGAGTGGATTAATTTACGAATATACCCGCCAGATAATGTCTATTCTAAAGGCAAATCAGTGGACACTGGGCTTTACGAAATTGTGTTCAAAATTGAAAAAGGACTCGCCTTTAAGGAATTTACCTCAGTAATTTTTCTAAACAAAGACGGCGCCTTTATTAATATTGTTCCAGAAGCCGTTGTGGCCTCACTTTCCGAAGTGGGGCTGGAGTGGCGTCTGGTGGAGCTTATAAGGCTTGAAGGAAGAATTATCTCATTAGAGTAGGGGAGCGCGTCCATAACCATAACTACTCTGGAACCTTACAGTTAACTCAATTTTGGTGAGACTGCAGAGTACAGGCTATTATGGAGAGACCTCTAGTTCGCTCACTCAAAAATTGTGGGCAACATTCCAGCAAATCTACACAAGCTGGATTACATTAGTCCACATTTCTGCTTCGTAAATAGGTTTTCTACCAGAATTCCAGACAGAAACGACTGTGTAAACCGCTCGGACTTAGATCCAGGAGCTACCTCTATCTTTACGGACGTGTCAGTGGCGGATCCAGCGGGGGGTTTGGGGGTCAAACTACGTGCTAGTCAGCGGCGGACCCACAGGGGGTGTTTTAATACATAGACGCCATATTATACATACATATGCGACATATTAAAACACCCCCGTGGGTCCACCACTGGCTGACACGTAGTTTAACCCCCAAAACCCCCCCGCTGGATCCGCCACTGGGACGGGTCAAACCTCGACAACAAAGTTGCAAGCGGAATCTACCCTAAATAACTCTCACTAAACCTAAGGTGGCGGCTCCCTGGCCACTACAGCGTTTTTCAGGACGCCCTATGGCTTAAAAATGGCACAAATTGTCTACAATCTGTCACCATTTACTTTGACAGCCAAGCAGTAAAATTATTAATTAATTATTAAATTATTAACTAAATAATTAGATGGTTCTATTATTTGGGAAATTAAGGGAAAGGAACAAGAGCTCGTTCATAGTGGCATCACAATGGGTCAAAGTGGCCTAAGTGTGTCTCTCTGCCGGTCCGTATGGATTGACAACCACCGTATCCTAACCTAACCGATGTACATAAATTGGTAACTGTCAGAGAAATACTATGCCAAAAGGTGAGGCGTCAGGTGGCGCTGGAGTTGTAGTATTACTAAAAATGGTATTTATGGTCGGATTTGGCTAATATTCGATATATGTATGCCATAGAAATACTATCGTATAAAAATGAGTCGCCAGGGGAGGAAATACTATCGTATAAAAATGAGTCGCCAGGGGAAGATTCTCTAACCAGTTAGGGACAATTTTTGAATCGCTATCGTAGTTTTTGATTCCAAAACATTCATATCATGCGTCAAAAATTGCGATAGCGATAATGAGCTGTCCATCTCTATTCTAGTGTGGATTAAAGCAATATTTTCCATACAGGTAATAGATACATATCGTTACCTTAATATAGGAAGGCCCTATCTCACATTTGTGTTTCTTTACAGAGGAAATATAAAGCTAACCATATAAAAACTAAAGTTCTTCAGTTGCAGATTCCTTCAAAACGTTGGTTTTTAATACACACTGAAACAAATTAATTAATGAACAGCCTGCCGATAGTTTTTCTTCTAAATAAACCTTTTAAGGGAAAAATAGTTCAAATACTTGATTTATTTTTTAATTGTATGTACTTGCAAGAATGTTTTAGCGTTTTTTTTCTGGCGAGATTTGCGTGCTGGCTTTCATACGTGTGTTAAATATTTATTAAATTTGTTTCACTACATTTATTAGCTATTAATCTACATAATAAATTTTTACCAAAAGTGAATATTGAATTTTTATAATTTTTAACCGCTTCCGTTACACTGTGTCGTGTGCTCTCCTCGGGAGAATTTTTTTTCTAAGGAAGGCAAAGAAAAACGAACTTTTTCTGAAAGAGTGTGGGGCTTTTTCTTAAGGGGTTACTTTATGAGTTGCTCCGCTAATTTTTCATTAATTTTTGTAAGTATGTATGTATGTATCCCTTCTTCGGCTCCATCTTGGATGGCGAAGACTGCTGCTGCCATAAAGACCAACAATGCAAACAAGCTCCACCGCAAACCGCCGGCTGTGGCTGCTTTTCGTTTGGTTGGTTCGGTTTAAAACTTGTTAATTATATTGCGTGTTGTTGCTTTATATTATAAATTTGTTGTTGCATTGTATATAACGTGTAGCTGGTGTGCGTGCTGGCTTTGTAACTCCAAACTATTTTCCTTTGTGTGTTTAAATGTTTGTGGCTTGTCGTGGCGCAGCGCTCTCAACGTACATTTTTTAAACACACACATACACACATACACACATACATACATATGTACATAGGCATGTATTGTTTTACATTTTTTTACTCAACGCCAATCCGCCAACTGATGTACCAGCCACAGCTACAGCCAGCGAACGACCAGTGGCAACAAAAGCAGTTCGAGTTCGAGTTTGTCGATAACAAAATGCGGAGGAGCCGCGCGCTTGAATAAATAAACAATTAGCCGACGCAATTTGAAAAAAAGGGTGTGTGAGTGTGTATTCGTATGTGTGCAGAAACCAATAAAAATTATTTTTATTGATTTTGCGATGTTTTCAATGATTTTGAATAAAAGTAATAAAAGCGATATTCGAACATATGGAATTATAAACGGAGAGTGAAACGCGTTTTGATTATTAAATATAATATAAATACAATTTCAAAAATAAAAGTAAAGTAAATGATCGTAAAATAGGTGAAATATCAATAACGGGTCTAAAAATTGTAAAAATTGCATTTTATATATACACAAAATATTTAGCAAAGGCTAACGAATAAAGTAAAATAAATGACAAACTAAGTTAATTATGTTAAATGAAATTGATAAGCAAACACATCGTCCATAAAATATGTAAATCAGTTAACTTAAAAGTGTTAAAAATTTCTATATGTATTTTGATGCTATTCAAACATATTGGCCTAGTGTGTACTATGTATGTAGGTACAATAAAAAACTGCACAATAACAAAAAAAAAACAAATATGATGTTATTCATGCTATAGTTCAATGACATAAAAAAGCAAAAAAAAACAATACGGGTTTAAGTAAAATATTAAAATATATATATATATATAATACTATGCACGCTATAATTCAATGGCTTAAAAAATCAAAAACAAGAAAGGCGAATGCGGTTTTAAATAAAATTTTTAAAAATCTTAAGCCACGCACAAAGCAACTTTAATTTCAATAAAAACGTTTTAAATTATATTTAAGCACAAAAATATAAACATGTAATAATTAAAAACAAAAAATTAAATATCCCGATAAAAAATTTATCTAAAAACTAAATTGAAAGTTGATTCTTGAATTAGCGGAAACTGAAAAAAAGACTGCGTCGGTCGCCAAAAAAATTTTGACAAAACTCCAGCTCTCTATCTGGATTTTTCACTTAGCCAAGAAAAGAATTTTCAATAAAAAAAAAATTTTTCTGCTGCTATTTATGAACCATTAAAAATAATAAATTAATAAATTAATTAATTAATCAATTTTAGTATAATAAAGTAAAAACCCCCAATTTATTGCTAAAAGTTTATTCCGAATTCCAAATTTCGACCATTTAGTTGCATGAGAGGTGGGATACTGGTTACTGGTTTCTCCCATTTTCAATACTAGTCTACCTATTTGCATTTGTACAACTTTACCAAGTTTCATTGGGATATCTAAATTTTTTAAGCAGTCGCGCGACGAACGCAAAGATGTTCAGATTAGACATGGGCGCGGAGCATTCCGATATTAAATTTTTAGGTCCCAAACCCGCCCAATCCAACTTTTTCAGATTGGTAGCACGCATTTAGTGGGTCCCGAAATGTATCACTAATCTGGCTACTCAGCTAAGATATATTTTATGAATTTTTGGATTTCGCGGATTTTTTTGGAGTGTCGTAAAGTGAATTTTTTATTCCCGATACCCCCTATTACTGCCATTTTAAAATTAGTACCGTCGGTACAGATACTGCGCCCATCTATAGTTCAGTTGGACGGATGTAGTACATATCATTCTAAAAATGTATGTCTATATATGAACATCTATTTCGATTCCTTTGGGCTATTATAATCAAGTGAAGTCGGGTAGAAAAAAAGCGCAAATTTAATCTTTAAAGGGTTACAATACTAGTTAAAGCTTATAAAAGAAGTTACAGCAACAGTCATCGGCGTAGCCAGAATGAAATTTAGGGGAGGCTCGACCCTATTAAGCTGGCATTTCAGGGTACTATTTTATATATATATAAGGAAAATTTGAAAGTTAGGGGGGGGGAGGGGCGGCTCGAGCACCCCACTGCCCCTACCTGGCTACGCCCATGGCAACAGTAAGCCTTCAAACTAGTCATAGTTTCCTGCACGGTTTAACGCTATGATATCAAATGTTATAGCTGCAATTCAATCTTTTATACCAAATGCTACAGAATTATGCTGAACATGTTGATGCTCTTATTCATTTAATTATCTTAATGAAGCCGGTATAAATATTTCGCTTTCCTTGAAAAATAAATAAATAAAATATACAAATTATATTTCAGGACATGGTTAGTTTTTGAGTCAAATTTTAACTAAATCAGTCATTTCAGTATGAAGTTTAGTTTTAGTTTCATATCAATGCCAAATTGTTATACTTTATTTAGCATACAAAAGTTGGTTTATATAAATTTAGGAAGTGTGGCAACTTTGTAGTAAAATCTTCAAAATAATTTGTTGTAAATATGTACGAAACCCCGATGTAATACCTCAATTAGCGAACTAAAATTTGGCTTTTAAAACAGGTGACAACCCTTTATTAAAAATATTTTAAAGAAAACTCTTTCTTAAACTTTAATTGTGTGCAAGCCGTTTTTTTTATGTTTCTTTTCACCTCTGATAAAATTGAAATCAAATTTTTAAACTGGTGGCAGCCTTCTTCAAATATGTTTTATAGATTAAGCTTACTTAAACCTATCTCATTGAACACCCATATTAAAATATTTAATTAAACTTGTCAACTAAATTGATTTTGAATTACTAAACATGTGGTAACCCGCTTAGAAAATGTTTTTGAAATCTATCTCTATCGTTTGATACCTATATTAAAATATAAAATTTAACTTGTCTTGTTGTTAACTGGAATTTCTAAGCATGTGGCAATATAAATGAAGACTTCTTAAACTCTACCTATATACATTTATTAAAATATTTCGTTTAACTTGTTAAGAAAATTGATTTAATATTTCTAGACAGGTGGCTACACGCTTCAAAAATATTTTCTTAAACATCTCTTTTGATATCCACATTAAAACAGTTGACTTAACACCCCCATTATTGTAGCATTTTATTTAACTTACTAATTAGTTTAAACATTTGGAAAAGTATCTTTTATGCTCTTTCATTAAAAGATCTCAATATACTCCCACTAACTCGCAAACTTTTCACATGTTTACACTGGTTTAATGGATGCAACTATCCAATTCCTATGTAGAATCGCTCGATTATTCCGAAAATCTAGTTAATTTTTTTCTATGGAGAAGTTTTCGAGAAATTTTTAACTTACCTTTATTCAGCTTTACAAAAAATAACATATGTATATCTAACGAACCAATTGAGTCACTTTTCGATAGGGGTGATAGCATGGGCGTAGCCAGGTAGGGGCAGGGGGGTGCTCGAGCCTCCCCTCTCCCCCCTAATTTTGAAATTTTCCTGTTCTGTTACAAAAAAAACAAGCTGCTGATAGAGAAAATCGATGGATAAATAAGTAGGATTTTTTGTATGAAAAATGAGCAGGAAGAAATGTTAGATACTCATACGCCGTGTACACCAGAGTAACACGCATTCCTGCTCATATTTCACAAAAAATCCCTGCGCATTTTCATTTGACCACTCATTCCTTTCTTAATTAGTAGGATGAGCATTAGGCATATGACTTTTTTTTATTAAATATTCCTATGAGGAGAGGATCAGTAGTGAAAAAACCTAACAAAATAATGTTTTTGTCAAAATTTGGTACAGAAAATCACCGAGGGAACTTCGAGAAAGAAAACAAATTTTTACTGAAAAACAAACATGCGTACATACTATATATAGAGAATTCCATGTCAACCGAGTTATGACTGCGATCAAAAATTAGTTTTTAAACTTTTTTTTGGCTCGGGTGACTTGAGAATTTTGACTTTGAGAATTTGCGGTGTTCGAAAATTTTAACAACGATGTTTCGATGTATCGGAGAAAAGCACATCGAGGCTAAAATACATCGCCAGAGAAATATCAATATATGGATGGTTTCCGATGTTTTACAATTTGTTAAGTTCTACTTAAATTTAAAGTAAAATTTAATAATTTAATAAATATGAATTTTTTTTCTGTATTTCATTAGCTAGGGTATAGCTATAATTAGAATCAAAATGCATACCATCGTAACGTCGCTCGGGTCTAATGATCCTAGGTCTTGATCTTGTTGAAATTTTAAGGTGTGGTCGGTACTGTTTTATTGTTTAGGTTTTTGACATTCTCAATACTGAATGCTAAACTCAAAAGTTTCCCCAAAGAGTGAATAATAAATTTATGGTCAGTCAAACATACCGAAAGCAAGGCTGAAAGTCACCTTAAGTCGATGTTTAAAACATAGGTAAAACTGCCATCGATGTATCGTCAATTTTGCGTTGCTAATAAATTGTAAACATCGACGGCAGACATCGGGCTTTGAATCGTAATTATCGTGGTTTCAAAAACATCGATGCATCGTTTGCATCCCTACTCCCATCTCTTAAACGAGATAAATGTTTGCATGCAATTTACTCAAACGGGACTAGTGGATCCAAATTTATTTCTATCAGTAAACTCATAACTGCTATTAAAGTATAAATCAGCAGATAATTTCGTAGATTGGCTAGCTACGCACGGCTGCTGTGTTTAGTTGAGCGTGTCGATTAACTGTACTATACATACTCAACTAAAGATTTATGTAGCTTCATTGTATTAAATATCCACACAAAAAATCACACTGCAGATGCCTTATCTAAAATGGGTTTTCCATTTTCCACCCGCTCGTAAAAATATATGTACGTGTATATGTATGCTTATATACCTACATACATACATATGTAGTAGGCACATACAATTGGTGTATACACGCGAGTATGCTCTCAACTGTTTGCGCCTCTGAGTAATTAATCATCATCAATGTCAAACTCTAAACAGCAGCACGATCCCAACCGTGAGCCGCCATTGCAATCTTTATCACCAATACAACTCCGGCATCTACTCGTAGGCATAAATAGTAAGCGTCAGCGAGCATACATTATTATTGTATTTAATCTTCTCGTACACATCTATCTACTTAAATGCTAAGTAGCACAGACTCTTCATCTGCCTTATTACTGCCTCTGTGTTTGCCATTGTTATTGTACGTCCCACAGCTCATTGTATTTTGTATCTTTTTTGTATTGATTGCTGCTGCTTTTGCTACTTTTAACTCGCTTAATGCATTGGTATTGATGACTCTCGAAGAATTGATTAATTGCCTTCGCTACCAGCAGCGTTATCATGTTAGTGAACTCTGTCGGTTAGCGGCTAGCCAACTGGTGTTTGTTGATGCTCGTAAATAAATATTTATTGGCCCGTGCGTGAATTATATATTTAGACGAATAGAAAATTAACTAGGCATTTAAATATACAATAAAGAGGCTTGAATTGTTATTAAATAGACATATGTAAATGTTCATCTATTTACATGCAAATATGTACATATTTATTAGTCGTTAAATCAGACAATTTATGTGTATTAGCGTGGTCCAAAAAAAAAGTAAAGTCAGAATTTTAATGCTCTCACTCCCTAGGATTGTTCTATACCGAAAAATATGTAGTTTGTTTTTTACTTTGAAATCAAAAAAAAATATTTAGAAGCCGTTTAAAGCGCTCAAAGTTTTCCGTGTATTTTATATGGGAAAATAACTATTTTTCGTGGAAATGATATAGAATTCGTGAAGATCAATATTTTTCGGTTTGAAAACCCCGTTTCTCTTCAGGAGACTTCCAATAATAATACCCAATTGCTTATTTACCCATTTATTAACACTAATGATTTTTTGTGGGTCTCCTCTATTGCCTTTTTGGAGATTTTTGTGGTACCTATAAACAATAGTTACTAATAGAAAGGGATTAAACAAACAATTGGGTATTATTATTATCGGAAGTCCACAGAGGAGAAGCACAGTTTTACGATCGAAAAATATTGATTTTGAAGAATTCCATGCCTTTTCTACGAAAAACTGTTTTTTTACCATAAAAAATACATGAAAAACTGTAAGCGCTTGGACCGACCTCTAAATATTTTTTGATTTCGAAATAAAAAAAAAACAGGTATAGAATAATCCTAGGAGGTGATAGCATTGAAATTCTGTATTCACTTTTGTTAACATGAATTTTCGGACTACCCTAATGTACATGTACATAGCTTGCATATACATATATACATTATAACAAACAAGTTAATTACTTAGCATTTCGCTATTGTTTTTGTTTATTTATTTTTTCTTTAATTAGTATTTGTTCAGATTTCAAACATGAAACGGCTTATATGAGTTTTAACCTTACTAAATACATAACTAATATAAACTTGTGGAATGTTAAAAAGTGAGAAAAAGGGCGCACCAAAACAATTGTGAATACAAATACAAATTAATTTCAAATAGAACCAAAATATTTGTGAGCAAGTTCTGCGAAAACGAATTAATCATATAAGACATATGGCAATTGAAGAATTAAAAGTGAGTGCAATACAAAAGTTAAAATTAATGTAAATCAAATTTAAATCGTAAGCCAAAATCGACTTTAGAAAGCTGCCGAATTTTTCATCAAACTAAATAAACTTTGAAATACGCTGTTTACGGTAAGTTACATATTTTACAATAAACTTTTCAAATCGTTTTAAGAATTATACATATATGTATGCAACGATATTTTTTTAAGTCCTTTTTAAGATTTCTTGTCTTGGGAGTAAAAATTTGAAAGAGATCGAATTACAGGCCATAAAATGGACTCCATTCAATCGAATGTTCTTCTGAGATGGATCGCAGCATGAGTTTTGACCACCAGCGCAAGCGCAGCCTCTCGATTATTTATATTCTTTGCTGAACGTAATATCTATCCGGTTAATTACGATGATGCAGGCCAAGGAATCGGAGTGACCTGAAAACCAGATTAAAACAATTTCTTTATGCTATCCAACATATTTCATCCCAGACTTTTATTGCGGAACTAGTTTGGAAGTAGTTAGAGGGCTATAAAATATTTTGAGTGCAGCTTGAACATTTATTGCAGAAAAATCCTATCACTTTGGAATCTGTGATCTGTGCCAAATAATTTTGAATACGTTTGCTTAGAAAATGTTTAGATGAGTTTTTGCAAGGGTTTGATATTTTATGGCGATGCATTTTAATGACTCCCAAATCGCAAGTGTTCCTGCCTAAAAAAAAAAAATTGCCTAGAGAGGCAGGTAACTGATGACCTTAAGTTGAATATTCCAATGAAGTCTGGGTGAACGGCCCCTTTTCTTCATTAGCCGTCAGCCATTAGTATGATCGCAATTGTGTAAGCCTGGTGGTTATAGATACGTACTACGCCCTCGTTTTCTGTTCTAGCTTACAACCAAGCTGCTCATAAAACACGAACAGCAAGGAGGCGGCATGTAACCTGTGTACCGATCCATTTGCATAACAACATAAAGATGCCCACCATAAACTAGAGGAAACAAGTGGAAAAAAGTGTAGCCAGAGGGAGGTTTTTGTTGGCATAGACTGCCCCTTCGGCAGTAAACAACTGTTTTTTTTTTTTACTTTTGATACCATTTCATCCTTCTGATCTGTCAATGAATCATTTTTTGTCATCAAAGTTCAAAAAAATACTTAAACGAAAATTTTAATTTTTTCGCCTCTTGAACTGGTTTTATGCTTTTTAATATTTAATACAAAAACAAATAATTTTTAAGCAAAAATTACAAACCAAATTAAAACGGCACCACCATTCAGCTACCATTTTTTTATTAAAAAAAAGTCATACATACACAAAAAAAAATATTCCGACGAATTGATAGCCTCCGCCTTTTTTAAAGTCGGAGAAAAATATATGTATGTGAAGAGGCTGAGAAGAGGTATTACATACTTTATGGGTAGAAAATTCAGACTATAACCTCTGATCGTAGACCATCGCATAGATAGTGTAGTCTGCACTAATACAGAATAGTGTGCGCGAAATGATTTCGTGTTTATTTGAATTTATTTATTTTTTTTCAAGGTACACATTGATACCTAAAATAGTTTATGATATGAAAGGTTAATTCGTAAATAAGGTCGTAAATAAGGGCAGGATCG
>NW_016163984.1:9974-33836 GCF_001687245.7 Rhagoletis zephyria | reverse complement strand
CTTTGACACCATGTCTGAAATCCCACGTGATCTGTCAAATACTAATGCATGAAAATCCTAACCTCAAAAAAATCACCCGTTAGTTATATGGATGCGAAAGTTTTCAGCGCATGTATAAACAGGGCCGGTTTTAGGGTAACGTGATATACGCGCCCACCGCACGCTGGTTAACTAAAATTTTGAAAAAATGCTTAGAAAAAGGGAAAACCTATGGAATCTTCAGCCAGTGATGCGAGTACCAAACAAAGCGATCCGTCGATAGATCGGGCAAAGAGATTTACGCAATCCGAACTATAACTAGTATTTTACATTACTTTAAACGAAGTTAACCGATTTCTATAATTCTTGTTTTAAACAAAAGGTTTTACCTCACAGGTGGTCCCATTCTAATTTGATTTAAATCCGAAAATTGGATCATGAAGAGATTAACGATAATCTTAAATTTGTGTATGAGAATTGAAGGTTTTGTTTTTTGCTTAAAAATTACCTGTTATTTTCACTTGAGCGAGAAAATTGGCTGATTTTATTCGCCTCAAAAGTAAAATTTTTGGGAGAAATACTACTTTTTAGATCTTTATGTAAGTCTTAAATTGAGAATAAAATGTCCAACACTCTGCCCAAATGTATCATATGATTACGTTCAGAAAGAATACCCCTTATACAAAAGCAAATTGCATAACAAAATTTATATTTTTAATTAGTTGCAACTACTAATCTGCATTTAGTTCTTTTTCAAATAAATTAGCATTTGTACAATAGGGTGGTCCAAAAAAAAAGTGAAGTAGGAATTTTAATGCTTTCACCCCCTAGGATTGTTTATATCGAAAAAAAATTGCCTCTATTTTTTTTATTTTGAAGTCAAAAAATATTTAGAGGTCGCTCAAAGCGCCCAAAGTTTTCCATGTATTTTATATCTGGAAAAAACAACTTTTCGTAGAATTGGTATAGAATTCTTAAAAATCAATATCTGCCTATCGGAAAACTCTGTTTGTCTGCAGCAGATTCCCAGTAATAATACCCAATTGTTTACTTAACTATTTTTTCATCGCAGCTGTAATTTATAGGTCCGACAAAAACCCCGAAAAATATGAAAGGGGGACCAACAAAAAATCGTTAGTATTTAAAAATATATAATTGAATATTATTATTGAAAGTCTCCTGAAGAAAAACATTGATTTTCAAGAATTCAATACCATTTCTACGAAAATTGGTTTTTTCCCATATAAAAATATATGGAGAACTTGAACGCTTTGTGCGACCTCTAAATATTTTTTGATTTCAAAATAAAAAAATAGGGGTATACTTTTTCTATATATGTATAACAATCCTAGGAGGTGAGAGCATTACAATTCCGACTTTACTGTATTTGGGCCACCCTATTTTACAACCTGTACAAACTGGAAAAAACTTGCGAAGTTTTTTGTAAGAAGAGTGTCCGTTGGAATACTTATTTTCTTCGGCAATATTTTTAGTTAGCTCCCGCTAGTGAGATATATGTATGTTGTTTTTTGGTCCCTATGAGAGACAATGTCGGCGGTGTAATACGCGTATACACATTTCTTCAAACTCTTTAACTATCTATCTGCATGTAGATATTAACCCAATGTGAATCTTATGGAACTCTATGTGTGAAAGATTTTTCGTCGCCTTTTTCTTCATTTATTTCCACTCACCGATGGCTCTTGGACCGTAAAAACCGGCCCTGTAAGTATAAGTATACATACATATGTACATATGTACGTAGTACATATTTGCACACTGCGCAGGTGGTAAAATGGATAAAAAGCTGGGCAGACGTGCTAAATCAATGTCACCAAGGTGCAATGGTAATAATTTTTACGCGTTTATAAATCAAAATGCTCTATTAACAATGAACGTTGTTGGTCCGGACTGGACTGCCGTGAACTATGGACATACAAACATATGTATATATGTGCGAGTATATGTATAAATGCTAGGAGCACCGAATGTGAACAAAGGCAATCCAAAGGCAATCAAAAGACAAGCAGAATTATACCTTGCACATATTCATATATTAACAAAGGTAGTAGATTACATTGTTCAAGGTACAAACGGTGGGTGAAGAGATAAGAATGAATGTGAAAAAATTCCGGTTCATGAACTCAAATGCAACAAAAGACTAAGTGAAAGAATAAATCTCATAATAAAAAGAGCAAATAGCGCACATATGTACTTAAGTATTTCGAGATAGACCTATACATATGTACATACAAAACATACACATAGGTTTAAGAAAAACTCGCTTGAAATACCCATACATTGACAACATTTGACAATTTTTGTATGGTTTAATTTTAATTAATTTTTGTAAAAAATATTGTTTAGTCCTTACCAATAACCGTATAAATAAAAGTTTCAGACTTTGTGCAATATAAAACAAGTCAACAAACTTTTGTAAAAATTGCGAGCTATTTAATTAGATATCTTAGAAAGTTTTTCAATTCAAACTTTAATTAAATTTATGTCATTATTACAGTTTTTTTTCGCATTTTTTAGTTCGATAATTCATAGCCGATAAAACAAATTGCAAAGTGGAAAATAATTTTTTTCTAAGTAATTTATATGGATAATAGAAATCCGCGTTGAGCGAATTTTTAAACTTATATTAAAGAATGCGGTTTTAACAGGCATCTTTTGACATCCCTCCATAGGTACTGAAGAGAGGGTTATTAGAAAAAAAAAGTTAGTCGATTTTTTGGAATCAGTCTAATGTACATCCTATGTTGCTATGTCGAACCATTGCAGTTATCTATTGAATCTGCCGGTTTCGCTTATGGTATTTCCTGATCTGGGATCACTAGAACGTACGCTTGGAAGATGACTGTATCATTTCGCAATCGTAGAGAGAGAGCAACACCAAGTTCTTCGGAGTAGACTACCACTCTCACACCGCAATCCATCTCGGATCTGTCGGTGTATAGTCTCTTCTCTCTTGGTCTCTTCTCCATTGCCTTCTAAATGGGACTAAAATCCAGGACTTTTAGTTGATTATTGGCAATCTTTTTCATTGACCATGTCAGTCATTTCTTTGGAAAATAAGGCTTTTGACAAAGAAAAAATATATAAAATAAAAATAATTAAAATTAAACAATAATAAAAGGACAAGTCACAACTTGTCTAAGTACGGACATGTTGAATAGCTTATTTCTGTGCAACATTGTGTTCTAACTTTTGTGCAAGGAATTTTTATAGAATATTAAATGATAAGAAATGCAACTAAGTTTTATTAAAGCAGAAGCAACCCATCATTTTATATCTTCCTTCTGTAGACAGAGGTTGAATCAAAATTATGTTTAAAGATTTTTTAAGGAATTAAATAGTAACTGCATACCTCATGTATGTATGTACATACACATTTCAGCCATGAAGACTCCTCTTCTCTTAAATACCACTACTTTGGAGCAACACTTAGCAAATGATGTACTCTCGATAGTCGTTAGTAAACATATGCACATACAAAGGTACACAAAGGCATGTACTTATGTGCATATGGTATGCATAACTGTTTTTGTGGTTTTATGAGTACCAAAGAGCGCTCGTAAAAATGTCTACTTACACCATTTTGGCTGATTAATGTGCTAGCTATTAGGTATGACGTAGTTCAACTACATTCCCTTGGTTCATTTCAAGTGTTCTTTTCTATTTAAATACCCTCAGCTGCTACTAGACTATTGATTTTATAATTTCATTACCTCTTCCATATCTAGCAATATTGTTTTTGTTAGACGTATTTTGCAATTTTCACACTCCTGTTTTCTTTCATTCACTCAGATATAGATATGTATATTGCTACATCGTTTCCTTAATACACGTATGTACTTACATAAACTAAGGAAATATTACCTTGAAATGGCTCCAAAGACATGGCTGCCTTAATATAAGTAAACGATTTGACTCAGTTTAAGGAAAACACAATTCCTTGGTTTTCAGTATTATTTTCTTTCTTCTTAGGAAAAATTAACTTGCCGTGAAAGAAATAAGTATGTCGCGCCGCTCAAACAGTCGCAGAGATGCAAGGGTCGAGTAACAGAGCAAATACACTTTAAAAAAAATTTTTATTTTTTAATTTTTTTTATTCTAATTATTTTAAGTGGCATTTGACAGGAAAGCAATTAACTTCGTCCTAACACCACTAAAAAAATTATTACTTTTATTGAGTAAATTTACGTCCTCAAATTAATAGCACATTATTTTTAGCATGAACCTGAACTTAGGAAAAACTACTCAAACTGAGTAAATTTTTCGTAATATTAAGGAAAAAATAGTAACTCTAAAATAAGGAAACTGGTTTCTTGTTTTAAGGAAATGCTTTTTTTCTGCGTGTACATAGAAAGCCCCTAGCTAACGTTGTTGATGCTTTCGGAAGGGATTAAAGTATTTAATTGAACAATATAGAACTCATTTTTAATCCCATCTCCTGCCATAATGCAAGCAGTCAGCAGCAGTTTGAAGCTGACGCGTACTTGGCACCGTCGATAGTTTTTGATAGTTTTAATAAACGAGTGATAGGCTTCGATAGTCTCCAAAAAAAAAAAAACATTGATAGTACTATCGTATTTAAATGGATCCTAGAAAGAATTTTAACAAAGAAATGCATATAGACTTTTGTACGTACGGTCCAAAAAATGTTTTCCCAGATAGGGTTTGGGACCCTTTCCAAAATTTTTCTTCTTGCCAAAAGAGGGACGTTTTTAAGTATCCATTTAGAGGATGCTTATGATGCTCATATTTTAGTCTAGAAGTACTGTGTACATATATTAATCAAACAATTGGTTTAACCAATTTACTTAAAAGTAACCTAAGAACATTTCAAATTTAAATTATTTATTAAAATGTCACAAGCTTCAGTTGTCTGGGCAACAGTAACTTTTTATAAAAATCACCAATATTTTTGCCAGTTTCACAGCGATCCAGTAGCGAATTTCAAGGTCATTGAGCACCCTGTATTGGTTGCAGTAGGAATCTGAAAGCTGGTATAGATATTACAAATACCAAAAGGAAAAAACTAAGGGGGTGCCCCGTTTTCTAGGATGAAATTTTTTTGCATACAAACATTGGACCACTGTAATGTCCAAAATATTTTGACCAGTTTTAACTAGATTTGCGCTCGTTTTTTAGTTGAGGGTTAATTAATTTTTTATAAATGTATAGCTCGTTATATAAATCTAAATCTCAAACTTTGTACGTAAATTTAAAAAAATTAAGAAAGTGTCAAAATTACAAACTTTTATAATCAGAATTTTTAGAATAACTTTTGGTATGCAGTTTTATAGTCAATTATATTTTAGAATAATAATGTGCAAGTTTGAAGCTGCTAAAAAATTGCGTTGATTTTTGACAATTTTTATTTTGCTGATAGTGTCACGCATGTTCTTCCATAAAAAGTATTCTCGACCTTTTTTATATGGAGGAAAGTGCACAACTCTGTGGGCAAAAAAAAATATAAAAAAATTTTCAAAAAATCGACGCTATTTTTTTAGCGACTTAGAGGTTACACTTTATTATACTAACTTGTAAAACCTACCAATAGCTTATGCTCCGAATTCACAATCTGAAATAGTAATGTGCAATATTTCTGCTGGAGTTGCGAAACTATCGATAATACATAACACCATCGATGGTCTTCGATAGCCTCAAAAAAAATAAACCATCGATGCCATCGATAGTGTCATCGATAGTTTTAGTTTTGCAACACTACATAAAACCACCCTTATACCACATATCACCCTTATACTACATACCACGATTATACTACATGCCACGCATTACACTATTTTCATGTGCGACGCTTCAGATCAGATGGCCCCTGCAGTATTTTATTTCTATAGTGGGCATCTGCTGAATTGCACCCGCCCTCCCTATCACGGCTATGAGCGGATGAAATCAAACAGCCTCACTAAAGGTGCGCCGGATTCCCCCACTTCTTGACGTAGCACATTAGGTCAAATGATACATTTGGCTGTGCGAAAGTCCAATTTCGTAAAGGCAGTTTTACATTATTTTTTGTTGCCATTCTGTAGAGAATACTCCAAAATAACAGAAACTTCACTTAGTTTTTGTAAAATAAAAAACACCGTTATACAGCAATAAACCAAAGTTACACTTTCAAAACGTTATTGATACGTTGTTTGCGCAACCGGTTTATTTTGTAAATTTCAAGTGCATTGTTTTTGTAAAGTTCGAATANGAGTGAGAACCTATATCCGAATTTAAAAAAGTGACTTTTTATCATTTGTTTGCAAAAAACTAACTTATTTGCATAACCTCAAAAATTTTTCTGATTTATTTCAATTTATGATTTTATGTAAGCTTTTACAATTTTGTTAACTTTCGGCAAACAAAATGGAATCGGAAATGGATAAATTAAGATGTAATGAGTTCAATTTATTTTACTTAATTTGCCGTTTTTAGCCGTTTTCATGAAAAAAGGTTTTTTGTGGGCTATCATGCTATCACAAAAGGCAAGTTGTTTGAAGTTTGGCTGATTGGATGTTCGAAAAAAGAAAAGCCTTTTTCGGTTGTCAACCATGTTGAAAAAAAATTTGGTGCTGCTGATATTTGCGAAAGTTCCATGAAACTCTTAGAAGAAAAAAACGCGTATTTTTTGCAATTATTTATCAAATAAATATGAAAATTATGGGAAACAATTTGGAAAGGATGCTAAAATATTTATATCTGAAAACATTGCGTTTCTTGCTGATGAGGTTCTTTTCGAAATCAAAAAGCCAACTGTGTCGACCATCAGCCGGATTCTAACTTTCGCTATCGCTAAAGTGCTAAAATAGGATAGCCAACCTTTTTCCGAATTTTTAGCTATCTCCAAAAATATCTCCAACATTTTTTGGTGATAAATAATCCATTTTAATGGTGATAAATAGTGAAAATGGAAGTATGTGATACCAAAAAAAAAAAAGCAGCCTCAATTTGCATTACATTTCATCTCCTGTAGCGTAGCCGAGGCTATGTTACAAATACACTAGCGCCTTCGCAAAAAGGCAAATCCTTGAGAGAACTCACGGACCGAAATTTCCAATTTTTTTTACTCAAAGTGAATAGAGCTTTGAACATTCTTTTAACAAATTAGTTATATAAACATTCGTATTCTTTTCAGGAAGTTACCAGCGATTTTCGGTAAATGTGTCACAAAGCAGCATTTGTATTCTGAATATAAATAGATAATATCGGTGGAGAATTTGGAAATACTGAAACCTCAAGTGAAAATGAAGTGATTTATGAAGACAAACTGCTTTAGGAATCTCTCCTCAAGACATATCTGCGAGACATGTAGTAAATATTTTTCTTTTTTTAATTTAGGAATTTCGATAATGCCATAACTAATCGCTAGAAGAAACCATTTATGTACATGTGACCATACTTATTTTATTATATAGCTCATTTTAAAGAGGAGCGGGTTGTGTATGATAAGAAAATAACTTGTGTCAAAACCAAGCTAATTGGACAATGTTTTTGAGTAATACCTAAAACATATACTCATCATTTGAACATACAAAAAAGCAGTAAGTTCTGTTTTACGAAAGCCAAGTCTGTTTAACATTTTATTTACTGCCTTTACACTTGTTTTAACGTTTTCCATCTTTTTACATTAAAATAATGCAATATTTTAGCTGCTATTAATTTCGCACAGAAAAAGTAATCATTTGACCTAATGTGCGTAGTGGGGATATTATACTCTAGTCCCGCCATCGACGAGGTTTTCGTGGGGCAGGAGGCCTGATTTTGGAAAGGGGGTTCTGCCGCGATTAACTTTTACACCTGTTTTACTTTCGGTTTTCGCAAAGGATGTCGTGGTACCAGAGGTCAGTTTTGCTGAAATCGCCTTCGTCTGCCGCTGCCTGCGATAAATAGATGCAATATCGGAATTTGTCATTACCGCACCAGTGACCCCCACGCTATGGCCACCGGTGGTAGCGGCACTAATCGTGCAAGCACCGCCATTCTTCGCCGAGGAGGTATTGAGGCGGGCACTTGTAAGCACAGCCGCAGTTTTCCTTCTGTTACATCTTTTCCAGAAGATTTGGATGCCACTGCATTCACCAAAGGGCCACAGGTTTCCGAATGTGTAGCCTCCGCCGACCTGGGCCTCTTTTTAGGTGCATTAAAAAGTGGAAGCTGGTTCTGTCGACCACAAAAGGCGATTTCTCCTGTTTGAGTTTGGTGTCGAGGCGGGCTTTTGTGGGATCTGGGACCTACAGAATCCGTGTCTCTGCTGCAAGTGTGAATGGATTCTCACAATTGCATGTACCACCTGGAGTATTTAAATGCTTATGCTATACCTTCACCATAACGACTACAGTTTTTTCGGAATGGGTAGGTGGTGCTTATTTCTGGATGATGTCCCGATTCTTTTGCTCATGGACCTCCATACGGGTTCCACTTCTGATGGTCGCCAGCACCATATACTCTTCGGGAACATCATCAAACGTCCTCGGTGGCCACGGAGGGTTAGAACGGCTACTTTGGATGGAAGTTTTTTTCCATTTCGAGGGCACCTTCTTCGGAGCACCTCTGTCCTGAGTCTGGTCACACTTTCATAGCGAATAACGCTTGTCCTCTTAAGCAAATACGCACTTCGAATTAACGGGACAGTATATTTCCAGATTTTCTAGCCCTGCCTGCACGGCTACTAGCGGCCGACTTAGTGCCAGTAAAGGGCTAATGTGCGATAGCTGTTTTTCCCGTATAAGACTTTCGGGTGCCTGTAACACCCAAACTAGGAAACTCTTTAAATCTACCCGGGGCTTCATGTTTAGAATCCGTTTTGCAATATAGTCCCACGCTGAGCCGAAAACTTCCGTGTACGAGAACTACGAGGCTCCGTTTGCAAACCATTCAATGAACACGGAAATACACTGAGAAAAAAACAATGTAGTGTTTGTTTCAAATAAAAACACGTACGATTTGTCGCCAAGCGGTGTTTGGTTTACTTTAAACATATAATTGTTGAGGAACTTTTGTGTTTGAATACACTTTCGTTCTGCACCTCACGGATGCTTTTTCATAATTCGGAAAAAAGAAAAAAACAGCGAAAGTATGCATTGTACCGGAAGGAAATAGAACTAGAATCTCCTGGAGCCTATTACTTTCTTCTTAGTGTGCATTTCATGAACTTCGCGAAATGACAAACGCATAAACGTAGTAATACATTCATAATAATAATAATAATAATAATAATAATAATAATAATAATAATAATAATAATAATAATAATAATAATAAAATTATAATAATTATAGATTAGCGCTTACACATATGTTAGTGTTTGGCCGAGCTTCTCCTCCGATTTGTAGCGTGCGCCATGATGTTGTCACAAAGGGACAACGCCGGATCCGAACGGCGATTGTGTTTTCATGAGAGATGTATATATTTACATATGCATGTATAATATTGAGCAACATTCGCCAAGTGTGCCAGGAAAAAAAAATACAACAGAATCTAGTTCAAACTCCACCATATTGTTGCTAAGGTAATTAGTTGGTATTGTAATTAAGTGAGTGCACTTCTTCAGATCTCAAAAACCCGAAATTCGTTTATATCTCAAAAACTGTTCTACCCATTTACATTTTAATTTCGTACTTGGATACAGTGGAAAATTTTACATTGCCTATAAAAATGTCGCTAGTCGGGCAATTTTTTCATTTCTGTGAACTTGTGTTATTGTCGACAAAAATGCAGGGCGGGCGTTCTATTATGAAAAATGTGTAGTCCTTTTGCCACGCCCAATACAATTTATATATCGTTGGAAAGCTAAGAAAGTAAGCTATGGAAATAAGTTGATTGACAAAAATAAAAAAAATTGTACATTGCCTAAAAAATGCAATAAAATTTTAATTTTTTTGCATGTTGAAACTCGTATAACTCGACAAAAAAACGCGGTAGAAAAAAATATATATTATACCATGGCAACAACGTGGTAGGGTTTGAACAAAATGCTGCAGTAAAATTTTACATATACAAACAACACGTTTTACAACTTTCGACATTTTTAAGCAGTCAACTTCCAGAATAATCTGAAAGCAGGTTAAAAGTCACACAAAATGTGAACCACCTGCACATAAAAATGTAACGCATGCGCACGCGTATTTACTATGAAAAGTGCGTGAATTAAGGTGTTAAACCTTTATGCTTCGTAAATATGTATATATGCAAATACTTTCGTATGAATAGCATCTCTTTGTTGAGATGTTGTTACGAAACCTGAAAAGTTCTACTTGGTGCGCTTTGGAAAGAATAAAAAGATCAAATGGAGAAGATTTTGTGCTAAAATTAGAGTGGCTAAAAGAGAGTCTGCATAAACGTTCTGTTTGCGGATTGTGGAGCGCTAAATAAATAAAAAAGAAATACGAGTAAAAGCTCAAACAGTCAACGACGTAACGTAGACGTAGGTTGACGCAGACACGATCTACCTTATGGCATTCGGTGTTAACCAAAGCTCATCACCGCATGGCGGTGACGTTGCCGATGCTGCTCTCTCTCTCTATCAACAGTAAATTTTATATGCTGCTACGTACGTCAACCTAAGTTTACGCTACGTCGTTGACTAACTGAGCTTTAAGTACATAAACGGAAAAATTCAAGGTGAAGGAGATAAAAGAGATTTGGCAAAAATATTTAGTGCTAACAAGTTTGTCATTGATTTCGCTCAACAGAGCGGCTTTAAGTCTTGCTTACTTACATATACATATGTTTGTATGTATACATAGATACATTATATATTAGGGAATATGTATAAATACATATGGATGTATATTAGTTTTTTCATAAAATACGCAAGCGGCAGCCGCAAGTAGTTGGGTGCGTTTGTGCGCGGCATATTTATTGACCGATGAGTGAAGGTCGTCGCAAGTGCTTTAGGAAGTTTGCACATGAAACGTAAAAATGAGAGTACCTATGCGTTCTGTTTTTGTGAATCATTTTAATGAGCTGGTCAATCAACTACAAAGTTATTTATAAAGTAGAAGACCGGCCAAATCTGCTTAGCTTGTGTGTACGAGTATGTGTCATGAAACTATTCCATGTAGTCAAATGTACTAGTTGTAAACTAGCTCACAACTAGTGTGAACCGCATGCCCAATCAACTGGTATTTTTAACTTGGTGATGTCCTACGAGATGGTAATTGTCAAATTTCGGTCAGAAATACATATACCACTCTCATACTAGTTCAAAATAGACAGGAAAATACTAGTCCAATAATGGACCAAAACCACTACTTTGGGAGTCCAAAAATAAAATGAATTCATAAATATACAATAAAATATTTAAATGCATTTTTCATTAAATGTTATTAAAAGTAAGCGGTTTCAGGTACAATAAATACTATGCTTTTTTTCGTTTTCTATAATATTGAATATGCAAAAGAAAACATTTTAGTTAAAAATAAAATAAATACTTTAGTTAATTTTGGAGTCAACTTAAATAAAAATAAAATTTATCATTAAATTAAATTAAATTCATTAACTTTGCACATTTCCGTCTGTTCTTTTTAAAATTTTATAAAAGTAATAATTCATGTTTAAAGTTTGAGATTTGGATAAGAATACAATAAATAAATAATTCAAGCAGTTACTAAATATTCTTAATTTTTGTCTATATTATAGCATATAATAATTATAATCGTGTAATTAAAAAAAGCCAAAAATAATAGAAAATGATCAAAAATAACAAAATAATGATGTAATTAAAATTAGTGAACTACATAATTAACATTTTTTAAGTAATTAATTATTAATCATTAAAAAGGTGGTAATATCGGTATTTAATCATTAAACGGTTATCCAAAAAACACGGTTTAATTAATAATCATTACGAATATGAATCATTATTTAACAGGTCTGGTATAATTGAATACGTACTCGCTTAAATGGTTTACAATATACCCAAATAAAAGTTATAATATTTTGTGTACTTTATTGTATTAAACTGTCGAAGTCAAATAAAACAAGGCATGAATAAATCGTTCTTGACTTGGTACAAGTCTGGCCAATTTCGAACAAGTCGATTGCAGTCAGTAAATTCTAATTGAAAACTAGTATTTTACCTAACTAGTTTGGGGTTTCGCTGCAGGGTTGTTCTTATATACATATTAGCTACTTGATCAGGTATTTCACAGTTCTGTATCACACTGTTTGCTCCAGGTATGAATATCTTCGCGCTTGAAGTGAATAACTGACCAGGAGCACAAAATCAGTATCAAACTATTATGCGAACGCTAAAGACGTTGGCCTGGAAGTAAAAAAAATCTGTAAAAGTGCAAAGTAATATTTCACTGATAAAAGTGGCGATAATATACATATCTGAAGGTGCTAATTAATAGTGAATACTCATAGCGGAGTAGTTAAACATAGGTACATTATGTCAAAGTTGGCTATCATTCTAGTCTTATTCAGCACCACCACGTTGGTGTGGCATCAGACTGAGGCGAAACCGTTTTTATTTTTGCCGCCGAAATTCTTCGTCTTAACGACAAGAGGTATGTGTGTAAGTAAGGATACATAAAATATTGATTTCGAGAAAGGGGAAAACAAATCTAATATGTACATAAGACTGCATCACTGCCCATACAAAAAACATCTTTACTGTTTTTCCCTTGGTATTATAAAATCTATTATATTTTAAGACTTGCACCAAAATATTTCGGAAAATAGTGAGATTCACGTGAGCTGGACCGATTCGCAAATACCTCCAAAAATTTAGTTTTTTATATATAAAAATATTTTTGGAAAAAATAACCTCAAGTGACAAAACAGTTTAAGCTTAAAAAATTCGCATAAAAACATTTAAAAAAAAAATTTTTACGGAATCGTAATAAAGAGGTTTTTGTTGCTGTTATTGAACTTTTCGGAAAAATTGGTTTAAGAAAAACTTGAATAACTCAGTCAAAACTTTACCGATTTAGACTTGTGAAGTATTATTGGAAAGCTACTTTCTCACGCTTTTTATTTCTTTGCAAATAGACTCATTCAAAGTATGAAAGAGAAAGGTAGGACGTGAGAAAAATAAAAATAGTGAGAAAATACCTTTCCGTTTTACTTCACTTTAAAAGTCTAAGTCAGTATAGTTTTGGCCTAGTTCAAACTTTTCTTAAACCAATTTTAGAAAAAAAAAAAAACAAATATCACATTATTACGATTCCGTCGAAAAAAAAGTTTAATATTTTCATGCAGATTTTTTAAGTTGTTTAAACCGTTTCGTCATCTGAGAGGATTGTTTTAAAAAAAATTCTTTAAGAAACTATTTTTGTTCATAAAATATTCCATTTTTGCAGGTATTTTCAAACCGGTCCAGCTCACGTAAATCCTAATATTTTTCCGAAATATTTTTGTGAACGTATTTGAATATAATACATTTTGTAATTCAGATGGAAAACCCGCAATTTTTTTTGGTCTAATGTACATAGTAAAGATATTGATCGAAGTTGTGGAACAAGTATCAGAGGTCTACTGTACACAGAAGAAGTAAAGCAAAAAAGTTGCAGTTGTAGCGCAAAATTTGATGATTTTAATCCCCAAAAGGAATACAAATGCTAGCAACCCTGGAAGTTCTTCTAGATATTACCCCTCTTCATAATCATATGCAAATCCAGGAGAAAAGGATACCGACATCAGGGCAGAAGAATTTCTTACAAGGCAATTATGGCTAAGATAGTAAAAAAAGTCTTTCGAAAGACAAATGAAACACAGAGAGCCAGATAGTTCAAAAGACTTTTGTTATTCTAGCACAAAAGTCTTAGAAAAAAGCTATCTCCTTCACCACTCGGGATGCAAATTTATTTTGAGAGAAAGTACTTGCATATCATTTAGCTCGCGTCGCACAGTGGGGCAATAAAGGTTGCTGTGGACAGGTCAATTTTGAAAGCCCAAATAATAACCGATTCCTAGTTTCTTTTTTTTTAATAAAATATGATTAAATTTCGCATCGATCTATCCATGGCGATTTAAAAAAAAAAAATCTGGTTTTTTATTTATTTATGTTGAAAAATGTAAAACAATACTTGAAATTAATTTCAAATATCTGCAATTATGCAACTTAGTACAGAGATATATGTGTAATGTCAACGCCAAACTCATCGAAAAACATGGGAGTTATTGAAAAAAGGGGCCGTGGCACCTCCCATACAAACTGAATTTCTCACACCACATACACATTCTAATGTAAGAAATTCAGTTTGTATGGCAGATGCCAACGAACGATAAATTCACATAAAATGATGCAAAAAATATAAAAGGGGAAATCTTCATTTATAAAAATTTCTTAAATCAGTTTGCAGCTCCCAAAAAAATGCTCGTGTATTTATTTCTTCAAGGAAATTTATAGCACAAGCTAAGAACTTTTTCAAGCAACAGAAATAAAGAAAAATATTTCTTGCGATTTTTCTTGAGGGCTGAAAATAGCTCTTATGGTTGAATCATGTACATATGGATGCTACCGTCCAGCAAATTGCAGTTATGATATAACTCAACAGATTTTCCCTAGCCAAAATTTTGTAAGGTTCTTAGGTCCCACTTGAGAAAAAAAAAGTTTTCTAAACATCGGGAAGTGAAGGCCCTTTAAAACAAACTAGCTTACATATACATAATACATACATTCCTACATTCCTACATTAAGTGATTGTATTTTTAAAATTTCTCCGTATTTTTAATTTCACTTTCAGCACCATCAACAGATAGCAGCGCGTCTGCTACTTCTTACTCCTCTTCCTCCGCTTCGTTAGAAACTGGTGGTCTCTTTCAGCTAAAAACCGACATCATAAGTCGTAAACTGAGTTTAATCAGTAGTCTGCTCTCCGGCTTTGGTGGCAGCATCGGTGGCAGTTTCGGATTGGGCTTCAAATTCAACTCGGTCGGCGGTACTCGCAATCCCACAACAACAACAACCACAACAGAACCGAATGTTATCTTTACACCAGATGTAACCACAAAATCGCCAGCAATTACCACTAAAGCTCCGATTGCAACTACAAAAACCTCCGTTATCACTGAGAAAGCTCCAGATAGTAGCACAACAGCTGAGACAATTCTGACAACAGACACTACTGCTGTTAACCTCCAGTCAATAGCAGACGCTAAAGCTCCTACGATCAGTGCAACAACAACGGGTGACCTCGAAATCGAAGTCTCCACCACAGAGAGGCCGAAGGACGATAGCGCTGGCGCTGTAGGCGCTAATTTTGGCAGCAGCACGTTTGAAGTGCTCAGCGTTGGCGGCAAGGAAGATATTCAAAATGCAGAGACAGTGACAGATGCCGTGGTCAGTGTGGGTGTTGATGCAGC
This sequence comes from Rhagoletis zephyria, assembly GCF_001687245.7. NCBI lineage: Eukaryota > Metazoa > Arthropoda > Insecta > Diptera > Tephritidae > Rhagoletis > Rhagoletis zephyria. The sequence goes on along the minus strand of NW_016163984.1, from coordinate 18,527 downwards.
ATTGGGATCTGTGGGTGGTGTAGTACCCGTAGGTGCTGGTGTTGGTGGATACGGCTATGAAACAACGCCGCCGGATACAGATAATGAAATTTTGAATAGCAATGTAAGCAGAATGTACTTGCCGCCACTATGAGTATTTAAGAGTAGTTTTAGAAGTGATCTAAACTGGAGGCAATCGCAGCAATGTATTTAGATGAGAATAAATGTCTTTGAAAATTATAATACATACGTAATATACAATTTTTGCACTTACGGATTTGCATATGTTTGCTAATGTGATACACGCAGATAAACACATATGTACTAAGTACTTATATATTTTATTTTATATTCCGAATAAAGAACGCCAATTAAATTAATAAATATTTGGGTTTGTATTATAAAAGAATTCATATAAGTAATCTTAATTAAAACAAAACAGGCAGAATGGCGATGCCAACAAGTAGAAATGCAGCTTAGAACCTGAATAATTATAAAGTATGCGACTTTAGGCAAATCTCGTATTTTCTTTTTGAAAGACATGAATTATTTGTCTATTATGTAAGACATTTATAAGTACATATGTATGTATACATATATGTACATATGTATGCGTACAAAAATCATCAGTGGGCCTTTGAAAAAGCTTGTTTCCTTGAATTAGCTTAAATAATTTCATAAATTTATGCATCAGAATGGTAGGTTGGGAAGGCATCTTAATAAATAAAATACATTTACCTGCTGGCAAAATAGGTAAGCATTTTACGAGGTAAACCATATTTTGTTTTAGTTTTCGGTACCAAAATTGTCATCATGACCAATGTCATGTACTAGTAAGGTACAAAATGAACACCTGCGACGACGCATTACATTGTCAGTTCCAAAATAACGTGGAGCCGAAAGCGGCCCAGAAGTATGCCCGATTCTTAAGGCAGCCACGTCTTTGTTAAAGTAAGGGAGATCCGTCAGTGAAGTGGTAACGACCGCCGGCTGAAGTGTAAGTTGCTGGTAAGATATTACATATGTACGTATTTATATAAATATATACAGCCACGTCTTTGTTAAAGTAAGGGAGATCCGTCAGTGAAGTGGTAACGACCGCCGGCTGAAGTGTAAGTTTCTGGTAAGATATTATATATGTACGTATTTATATAAATATATACATTAGAGTTGTTCAAAAAAAAAATTGCCGAGATAGGGTTTGGGCCACCTTCCAAACTTTTTTCTCTTGCCGAAAGAGGTGCTGGCCCTAAACTTTACGTTTCTAAGTATAAATTTAAAGGATGCTTATGTAATGCTCATATTTGTCTCTAGAAGTATTGTGTACATATATTAATCAAATATTGGTTAAGTAACCTAAGAATATTTCAAATATAAATTACCTAAAGAATATCACAAGCTTCAGTTGTCATGGCGACAGTAGCTTTTTATAAAAATCACCAATATTTTTGCCAGTTTCACAGCGATCCAGTAGCGCATTTCAAGGTCATTGAGCACCCTGTATTGGTTGCAGTAGAAAACTGAAAGTTTGTATAGATGTTACAAATATTAAAAGGAAAAAAACGAAAGGGGTGCCGCGTTTTCTAGAGTGAAATATTTTTTTTCCCAAGCAAAAATTGGACCACTCTAATGTACATAATTAAGCTGAATCTCTATTGGCATGGACTTAATTTATTAAGCTAACTAATTTAGCGAAAGCACTTGCTAATTTGAATAAAAACGAGTTGAGTTAAAATATGTACTTGTGTATTTCACACACCGTAGTACATGACTATTAAATAAATTTAACGAAACTGCTATCGATTATTTTATAACCTTTAGCACCAATAACTGACCAACTGCAATATAACTGTACCAAAAATAATGAGTGTATACAGGAGCTTGAAATGCTAACAGCGCTCTTACACGATTTGTATTTGCTTATGTAAATGCAACTTTTCTGATACGTTCTAATACATATATGGTAAATACGAGTAGTTACAAAAAAGTAGCATTAACATGTGCAAATACATATCGTGTAAGAGCGTTGTAAGGGAAAATTCGATCAGCAAGTTTCAGATCAGTTTCTATAAGAACAATCAGGGCTACGTAGTGGCCGATGTCTAAAGCAGAGGTTCCCAAACTTTTTCTACTAGTAGACCACTTGAAAAATCGTTAAATGTAGTCCCGTAGTTGGTAACTTTCGCTGCACTTCACATTTTCACATATTTTTTTTATTTTTTACTTAATTTAATTCATTCAAATGAATAACAATTCTTACTGACTATGACAGAGCTTTTTAAAAAAAATCTTGAAGAGATTATAAAGTAAAGTATGGATTAGGTTTTCGTTGAAGATTATCCATTTACCTCAGTGACAGTGATAGAAGTTTATCTTTGCACTCCACCCTACATTTTGGAGATACTTTTTAACCCGCCGTGTTTCGCGACGTCTTAAACAAGTTTTCAATGAAAAAAGTATTAAAAAAATTACATATGTAGTTCCTCTATACATTCTACTTTATCCCTTTTTAAAAAAAATTAAATAAAAAAAAAATATGTATGCAAACCGAAGCCACAAAGCATCCATAAATCAATACGTATGTACGTAAATATGTAGGTATGTATGCCCATTATTCGACCATTATTAATACCGTTTGACGATAGTATTTACAGTCAATTAAAACGACGAAACGACGCTTAATTAAATAAATCATCTGTTACCAAACTGTTTTAAATGTTATTCCTACTTTTATGACTAGTCAAGGTCAAAGCACCATTCATCAACATAAACATACTAATTTACAATTTTACTCAAATTATCAACCCTTTTAGTTTTACTTAAGTTGTTAAAAGTTCAAAACCAAATTAGCTTTAAAAACAGTCTTTACAAAGTTTAGTCAAGCATTTAACAACCAGCAAAAATAATACGGTAGCTACAATAACTCATTTTATAAATATTTTCCACACTCATTCACACCGCGGATGGTGTTTAGGATTGTGAAGTACATACAGGTGATGTTGATTAATTAAGTAACTGGTATACATAAATCGATTATATGCGACAATTCAAATTATAAAAGATATATAAATAAATGGATATGCACTCGTATCAGTGTGACCAGATGATCACAAAAAGCGAAGCTAAATTCGTTTTTAAAAACACCATGAAAATTAAAGTTAAAATAAGTCAGTATATTCATTCCTTAAAAGCGCGATAGGTTCCGCAAACCCGACTTTCTGAAAATAACGGTAACATAACCACAATATGTGCAAAAGTAAGTTGTAAGTTACATCTAAAGTTCTGAGGCTATGGCATGAAAGTAAATGCTAAATCTCGGCTGGTCACACTGACTTTTCAATAAAATTGTTCATAGAAAATTATTATATCACGCCACCTCTCCACAATAGATAGATACATAGATATAAATAGAGTAAATACTGCGTCAGTAAGTCTGTTGTACCCTCAGCTCATCGCACACACCAAATCTAGCCCTGAAGCCTCTATATGTTTTAGAAGAGATCCCAGCGATAGGGAATGTAGGTGCTCTTCTATTGGCCTTAAACATATGTGGTATGCACCACTCCCTTCTCCGTGAAAAGGTGTCACACTTCTGCGGAAGGTGCAATGTTGTCTTCAGCGCAGCCATAAATCTGACATAATAATTTTTAGCTTCTCTTTGGGGAGGTTTATAAGTTTCCTCTCAGTGTTGCCAGATGATCCACGTAGCGATAGTGATCACCCTAAAGTCATTCCATTTCTCCCTTAAAAAACGCCTAAATATAGATATATAGAGTGCAAGGATCCAAGGTTCCTTGTTACTCGGGTATGTGACAGTATTGGGCGTTAATCAATTAATTTTCAAACAACTTTGTTGCAATTACTTTTTAATTGTTCTACGAAACAATTAAAAATGAAAATTAACCTAATTATACGAAAATAAACTAAAAGTTATAAAATATTTAGAAAATTCTACCTACATTAATATAAAGAGAAAGCTTTATTAGACCATTATAAGAAATTATAACCTGTTGATTCGTCTTAGAACAAAACATAAATAAAATGTAATATTTGAAAAACTGCCTAAGAAAATCTCTGATAATATTTTATCACTAATTTTCTTCCAATGACTCAGGATAACACTAAATATGTAGATAACCACCTAAACGGAACACTGTTTCCTATATCTCTTTAGCACGAGTCTCGCCAATGTAGTTCCCTCAGTTTGGTATTTTCCTTTGTGGCGCTTCCCTTTATGTGTTAGGTGCTATCACAAGGAAGGTTTCAGATCTTATCGGGGTCAAGCTATTATGGCCCATTGATCGGCTTCTTCATCTTCTTCGACTCGTTTGTGCTCTGGTACCCATATTAGTTGGTTACCATTGTTCTCAGCAAGGGCATTCAGCTTCCATTTGCACTCCATGGAGTGATCCAGATTTGATATCCAATGATTTAGAAGGCAAAAGTGCGTCTGAGTATCGTTTATAATAAGGATCCTTAGATGATTCCTACGAAGATTTGCGCACGGACTGATGGCAAAACTTCTGCTTGAAAGATGCTTGGGAAGGTTCCCAAGGAAACTGAAAGCTTCAGTCTAGGGCCATAAACGCCTGCTCCAATACACTCAGGGGTCTTAGAGCGGATATGTGTAAACCACGTCAAGCTATTAGTCTAGGCGAGGGACTGCCTACCCGTTGCCAGAATAGTCCTGGATACCCAAGCCATCGCACATCCACAGGCTTTTCCCAATACACGTTTGCACACCATCAGCGGTCTCATAGATTTGAAGGTGGCCGCCTCTAAATAAGTTCTCCACAGGAGTTTGGAGTCCAGGATTAGATCCAGATATTTCACTTCTGCCGAACAGCTGCCGTGTTCGATGAGTTACTCCCACAAATGGACCTGAAGCTGCTACTGCTTGGCTTTTCTAATCCCATTACTATAATTTGATACGCTGGGATCAGTGACGAAGTTAGTTATGGCTTTCGGTATTTCAGTTGACGACGTCTGTACATAATAAGTACTAATACTTCATCGAAAAACACTTCTAAAGTACTCGCAATTTTTAAAGTTTTAAAATTTACTACGCACCCTCTCCGCGTAAAAAAAAAAAACAGACAAATAACTTCAGAATTTAATGAAATAAGTAATAACAACTCGCTGCATGCAACATAAAATACGCAGCAAAAAAAAATAAATAAATTTTGTATGCAATGCACGCACAGAGTTGTTGATGAGTTCATCATCAAATGCTCATGTACAGGAACGGATTTTTGCTTGCAGCAACAAACAATAAATAAAGAAAAAAATTGGCCAACAATGACTGTACGTTATAAAGGAATGCGTTACAAAACAAGAGCAAAAATAAGGGCTAAAAGCAACGGCAAAGCACTGTTGTTAAGCGAAGAAGTTTAAATGGCGATAAGATGATGCATAACAACATCAAGTTGAAATAATGTTATAGCAACAGTATGGTGAAGAATGAGAATGGGCAAGCATGTGATTATGCTGGATTGTAGTAAGACAAGTTTTGTGCCAGAAAAAATCCAAAAATACATATGTAGTAGTATACGTGGCTATTCCAGCGTAGAAAAGAAGCGACGAGATAATGGTCTGGCAGTGAACGCGGACAAAACTAAGGATCTTCTAGCAACACACAAGGTCCCATAGAAAAGGTCTGACAGGATACTGAAGATAAAGTGCCAAACTATATGATCTCTGTAGAGGCATGAATTTCGTCAAGGTGTCAAAAGGCCTTATTCACACTTGGTATGTTAAGCTGGCGTAACTTCGCAAAGGAGACAGGCAATTGGTGACTTTATCTCTTCTCAGCCAAGATCGTACTCCTGTGGTTGTCAACAGTTCGCTGAATAACTATATGTATGTATGGCCGTTCAAATATACTTTTACACACTAAGCCAAGCAAAGTCCACCGACAGCAAGAGCTGTGAGTCCTAAATCAATATGATAGCTATTTCAGAAATCACCACATTTCCTCATCAGACTTCTTCAGCGGGATTCGAACCAATGTTAATTGAGAACCACACAAAAGGCCAACGACGATAAAGTAAGGTTATTTTTAATTTTTTTATTACAAATTGTTAACCCTCCTCACGCCAAAAGGTCCCACGGTGCGATGTAAGTGTTGTTGTTTGTTAATCTACAGCAGTAAATTTAAGTCCCCGATATGTTGTCTTTGACGATAAAATCGGCACAAATTTACTGTCGCTAGCTCCCGGACTATCAGTGACGTCATTAGTTTTTTAATCGGTTATGTAGTTCAGAAGATATTACTATTTACAAAAAAAAATTAACTTTACCCTTTCATATCTTCTTTATTTTTTATATGCGCAAAATATTGGTATGGTTAGAATGAGCGTGAAAAGTTATATTGATTTGCATTTTTCGTTTTTGCATAGCTAAGCGGTCGATATTCCAGTTTTGGTTCCAGAAAATTACACATTAGTAAATATAAAAGGCATGTTTCTACGCATTGTTTAGTATTTCTATTAAAACACAAAATTTATTGCAAAGTTGGAATCCGGTTGCTGGTCAGTGCGGGATTCGGAATAATCGGTTTTGTCACTGTAATGAACGAACAAAACACGGCTGTACGAGTGATATCCGTCTTGTTTTAACATGAAGTCTCTGCCTTCAGCCTTGTTGTTAACAATTTCTGTAACTACATTTTTTCAGGGTTATCTCTAGATGCTACGACTCTTGTGATAACTCAATTTTCGATATTCCCGGTGGAGTTAGGGAAAATTTACTTTCCTTCTTTTGGTGAACGGTGGTGGGCTTTGACAAACGCTTTTTAGAGCAGTCAGTTTCAAGCCTGCATACAATCTAGGGCCAATGCGATCTTCACTGCAGCCCACCACGTGAATGGCGCCTCATCCGTTAAACACTTTGTCTGCTAAGCTTTACAGGGCCTTATGTCTACCGCCATTTTGTTCCGATATTTATCGTTTTACAGATTTAAAAAATGTGCCAAATCTGAAGGTTATGTGCCAGTCTACCGAACTAGAACAAATTTACCAAAAATGGTACTTTTCGTCTATAATGGCAACCCTGTCCATAAGCAGTAACTAAAAACAATATTTCTAAAAAAGCAATTTAAAATAATTACAAATGAATATTAATGCAGACCGTAGCGTGCTATAGTTGAAAAGAGAAACAAAAAATATTAAAACGCCTTTCTATACATAAATTACAACTCTCGCAAAGGAGTAAGATTGAACCAAGATTGAAGGCAACCAAATTAGTTGAAACACAGCAGCAGCAGCAGCAGCAGCAGAATTAACAACACGCTTTATTGACTTGCATAGCTGAGTAGCCGAAGAAGCTGCTTTACATTGTACGCATCACCAGAAAAATTTTAATCCAATTACTCAATAAATATTTTAAAGCTAATGAAGTTTGCACTTTTTTTTCTATCCAACTTATTCATTGTATACGTTGTGTCATGTCTTGCATTTTACAGTAATTTGTTCGTTTTCTTTTTTAAACACTTATACATGGTTTGGTTTTTGTTTTTGGTTTACTTAACGGCTAAATTGGACTCAGGAAGAAGTTGTACAGCGAGGGGGGAGGGGGCTTCTTAGTTAACTTTTCGTTGGGTTTTAATTATAATATTTGGTTGGGTAAATACTACCCTTGTCCTTCAGAGCCTAACATTTTAAATTTTTTGTAGTTAAAGTCAGGGCGTGAAATAAAGTTAGCATTTGTTTATTTCCATAAAACTGTATCAAGTTCGTTGATATGTAATTATGTACATCAGTTTAATCAACTCTTTTTCTCAAAAAAAAGTGTGAAGTTATTGAATTTGTGGTGAAAGTTTAATAGGGTACGTAGGTAAGCAATGCCGGCAAAGCTGTTCCGCACGGCGGCAATTATTTGTAAAAAATTTCACAAGTCCTTACAATTTCTGAAGAAAAAGAAGCTACTATCATTAAATTCAAATTAAGATTTGAATTAAATGGAAGAAATTTCTCGTTTCCCAAAATTACAGAGTACCTTTTTCCCGATCAACAAACAGTCTTTTTGGTTTTACAATGACACTATTGTCTGGAATTCATTTTTTTTTTTTTTGCATAAGTTCAAAAAAAATTTTAACTAAATGGTTCAAAATAAGCAAAAAATAAACCTGATAACTGCCGTCTCCACAGCATAAAATTTATTGCTGTCCAGCTGTCATTTTGGTCGCTAGATATAAGTTATATCAGTGGCAATATTTGTGTGGGCTTTTTATATCTTGATATAAGCATTTGTAAGATACCTTCGAAAACGTACTTTTGCCGGATTTAGTCGCTTAAAAAATTTAGAAAATAGGCTATTTTACATCCAAATACCGGGGCATAGCTAAGCTTTCTGCAATTCCTAAATTATTTGAAGCAATTATAACAAATCGGTTGACGCATTCTATCACTTCAAGCATTTCATACAGTCAACATGGATTTTGCAAGGGCAAATCAACTTCTACAAATTTACTTGAATTAACATCCTATATCTCAAAAGCATTTAGTGAGAGCAAAACTGTTGATGTTATATATACTGATTTCAGTAAAGCATTTGACAAAGTGTGCCACTCGTTGC
>NW_016163984.1:0-9758 GCF_001687245.7 Rhagoletis zephyria | reverse complement strand
TCAATTTCAAGTCCGTCTCTTCTGGCTGATGTAAGCTTTAATGTTCCCTCACGCGTATCAAGACACTTTTGTCCCATATTTCTGAAAGCTTGTAAAACCAATTTTGAATTGCACGACCCACTCCGTTGCTTATGCCAGGATTTTAACTCTCATTCCAGCACGTTTGATATATCAGATCCGCTTTTCAGCATTAAGAAAGCGATACTCTCCTCTCTCAATAAGTGAATTATTGACATAAATACATAAAATCAGCTGATGAATTTAGTTCTGTAGCTGAACAGTTTTAGATCTCGACACTTAACAAACTCCTGCCTATCGTAACTCGGCACAAAAATTTAAAATATTGGTTCCGTACGTCATGCGGACTGCGCCCCTCGTGCGGATGGGCGGGAATGGAGGGTAAAAACCGTTGGGATATTATTATTATTATAATTACAAATATTTTAACAGGAAACAGCTCAATTTTTACTTTTATATTAAAATAATAATGATGTTGCAGCCACGAAGTTTTCGTGCAAATGAAAATGTAGCTGTCAAACTACCAAATTGCCGGCAATAGATGGCAAGATATAAGCTCTGATATATATTGCTCTCGAAGAGCAATGAGCGGTCTCCATTGGCAAATTATATTCGGACATATCTATCAAGATATAAACTCTCCCCTGTGGAGACGGGCAGGAAGGCAATCCTGTTATATTTATGAGCTGTCCAAAATTATGCCTCTGCAGCAACAACAAACTTGTGAACAGCTGGGTAAAAGGTGGTAAGAAACGAACCGTGTGATAATAGTTACTGAACAAAAAATAACAATAAATTTACAATGGAAAACAATATGAAAGGTTTCTACTTTTGAACAGAACGAAAAAAAAACATTTGGTTTTTTGTGAAATATCTGTATGGTATGGTGTTTCGTGTAATAACTTTTTTGTCGGTTTTTATGTGGTTCACCCCTCGGCAGGCCATGGCAAACCTCCGAGTGTATTTCTGCTATGAAAAACAGCTTCTCACTAAAATATAATCGCCGTACGGAGTCGGCATATAAACTGTAGGTCCCTCCTCTTTGTGTGACAACATCAAGACGCACGCCACAAATTGGAGGAGAAGCTCGGCCAAACACATACATATGTGTAAGCGCCAATCTATTATTATTATTATTTATGTGGCATACTAAGCCTACACACAAAAGTTAAGTGACATATCTCGTTTATAATAATTTATGCAAAAAAATGATTTGCAGACCATAGTGCGTGGTAGCGATTTTGAATTATTTGCAAAGAAATATGTTTTCAATCTGAGATAAAATTGAATGAATGAATGTAAACTAAATTGGGCATTTGAAAACACGTTTACATACCTTTGGCTGTAACCGAATTTGCAGAGGTGCTTTCTGCTATTGGTTAGATTCCAGGAGGTCCCAAAATGTTAAAATGTTAACACAAATTTTAGTTTTGTATTACCAAACAATGGAAAAGCATCTGCGAAGTGCAGACTGATAGCGTATTTGAACGAAAAACCCACCAAGCAAAAATCTATTTAAAGTTAACAAGCCCCCCGCTGCATCCCTTTTTCGGTAGTTCCGAACTAGTTCAAAATTCGCCATATCGTCGGTGATACTACAAAACGGACTATATCTATTAGTACCCTTGACACCTAGATGGTATCTTACGTGCACCGGAATGCATCTGTGAATCGTTACACCCGAGGTAATAAGTAACATAGAAAGTTTTGCAGTATCACCGACGATATGAGATCTTGTTCGTACTGCATCCTTTATTTTTAAGTACCAGATCTCGCTGCTTTTGAACGATCTACTTAGTTACTATCGGACTAGTTCGCTTTTGGCGATAAAGATCTAGTACGGACCTATAAATTCGGTTCACCAGTTCGCGGTTTCCCTACAGGGATATGTATACGTATATGTATGTAGTTATTCTGTAATTGTATGCACTGTGACATAAATAAAACCCATCAAATTTAGTCACGGCAATCCATCTGGAACTTCTTTTTTTGTAATTATTATTAAGCCAATCAGTTCATCGGCAGCATGGAAAAGCTATTCGAAAATGCAAATTAGAAGCAAAATAAAAGAAAGCAGTACATACATACTTACTTACATAATATATCCATCACTTTTATATTCCTGCGGCACCACCCTACCAATGTAGGGTAATGAAAAATGCAAAATATCCTTTAAGTAATTAAAAGTTATGTTTGCATAACAGGGTTATGATTAAGAAGAAGAAGAAGAAAAAAAACAACAGAATAATATAAAGTCAATTAAAACGCGGCGAAAGAAAACGACGCAACTCGCACAAAAACTGTGACAGTCCCGAAGCGCTTACCCGTACTTACACTTGGTGGCGCATTTCATAACTCAATACTTTTTTTTATTTATTTATTGTGGTTATGTATTTCTAGTTTATTTTCCAATAAAATGCAAAAGTACTGAAAGCATAAGTTAATTTTCTGCTGGTTCGCTTCGTCGCACTCTTTCTTCATTTATTTTCATTGCTTCCTTGTGTTTGTCATTTTTTTTCCACCTCTAACACCACTCGGATTTTCTCCAGGTCTGCAAAGGTCTACCCACACTAGCGTCCTTCTACTAGTTAATACATACAGCCTGTCATGCCAATTAGTTTTCAATTAAAATCTGCTCTTACTTGCGAGGAACTTGGTAAGCAGCGAGTATATATTAGTGGTTGAGGAACTCTGCTGCACAGACTGATGGCAAGAAGAAGTTCGTATGTTTATTCGAACTGTGTGTAAATATGCATTGATTTAATTCATGATTTTTACATGATTACAACGTATTTATATATGTAGGTCTTCTAGCGTTTTTCTTAATAAATTCTTTTTCTACTTCTGGTTCATTTACACATTGAAATGAATTCAGTTGTTTGTGGGTACTTATGTACGTATGTACATATGTACGTATGTAAATGAATATACTATACATGATTGAAATGGCAATATGTAAGCGAAGGAAAAGTCAAAAACGTTGCGCTAGTTGAGGAAAAAAAAACTAACACTGATTTATTAGACCATTACATAATTACTTCATTATCGTAAAATAAAAAACATCGTGTTGCTGGTTGGACTACAAAGCTCTGATATTCTAGATGCAATATACATATGTATAATTAAATGGTCCAAAAAAGTGTTAACTTAGGTATAAGGTGCTTTGATTCGGTTTATAAATTTCTAGCTTATGGGTCCACTAAAGTCTGCAGCGGCTGTTCCCCATAAAGGATACGCTACTACCGGTGCGATACGATGCCATATTTGATGCGATAACGATAAAAAGCAAAGGCTCTCAAACAGGTGCGATACGATAAATACACTGCGGTGCATCATCTTACTTTCTTATGGCAAGTTTACAAAGTAAATCAAAGCAAATCAAAGCAAATTAAAGTAAGCAAGGCGTGCAAAGCAAACCTGCCCCAGCCCCATTAAGAAATGTGATTCAAGTGCAACATTTGAAAGCACTTTTGTAGGTGTCGCTGGCTTAGAGTAGAAAGTTGCTGAAAAGTGCATTTTCTCAAATTTTACAGCAGACGAAAAATACTTCTTATAACCATTTTCTTCAAGTATATTGCAAGACTTTTAATACAACATTCTGCATGTTTAAAGCAAAGCAAAATTCCCTACCAGGAGCGTTCGATATTTATGAAAATATTTCGCTTAGACTTTGCAAATTTGCATTTCATTGAATTTCAACGGCAAGAAACAAGCAAGCAACTGCATCCATTTCTCTTTTCTCTTATATCAAAATGAGGGTTTTAACAAATATTTTTCTATAAATGGAAAACTTAAAAATTTTCCCAAATCCTGACATTTTACTCGCCAATTATGAGCACCGAGATTAGATAGAAATCCCCTGATTCTCAGCGCGAAAAATCAATCTGGTAACCCTCGAATATGATAAACTAATCGTTGCATTTAGAAACCCATACCAAAATAAATGGAAATCTTCAGTTTTATGTAAAATAACTCAGAGAATCGCTATAGTAAATCAGAAATTGCGATGCTCTTGTTTTTTTTTTTAATTGGTAAGACAACGTTTTCAGTTTTTTCGAAAATTTCAGTGATATCTCGGGAACCCAAAACAGTCCTGAAAGCGTTCCTAACGCTAGAAAAATGGACTTTTGGACCGTAAATGTCTTATTCTTCGTACCCTAAACAGCCCGGACTTTTTTTCGAAGCAGAAATGTGCAAAAAGTTGTACTGCCATAACGGCTTTTATTTGTTTACATTCGAAATCAAATTTTGTAAAGCACAAAAAAGTAAAATACCACTAAAGTTTCAGAAAATGTATGTAGGTATTTGCAATTTTTTTAGCCATATAAGATAAATACCATAAAATAATTTTTTTTTTTCCTTCACATTCTCCGAAAATAAGAGCTCAGCAAATGCTGCAGAGTAAGTACTTGAACTCGCAGACACAAAAATAAGAGAATCAGCTGATTTGTCAATTCTGGACACAAAATGTGGGTTTTTGGGCACTTTTGGCCCATTGCACAAAATAGGATCACTAAAACTTGTCAAACAAAAGTCGTCGTAAAATAAGTTCACTTATTCTAAAAGAAAATAATTATCCAGTAATTTAATTTCCGAGAACTTGGCAATATTTGCTCTCAATGCATTGCAAACAAGTAGCTAAGAGTCACTGTACATTGGCCGGTTACAGCGTCCATTACCTTTCTGTCTAGCGCTCACCAGGTTTTCCTATCAGATTTCGCATTGACATTAAAAGTATGGACAGCGCTCATATAAAATTCAGCCACACCAGCATTTGAAAGAGCTGAGCTCAGTGTTTCACACTCTTGCTTCACCCATAACATACCCAAATAAAATTTCCATAATTGATTCGCTCAAATTAATTTGCAGTTTTAGTTATACTCGTACAGTTTAAGCATCCCGATTCGATGATTAGACTTGCTAAGTGCATTGTATTTCTTTTTGGTTACTTGTATGTGAAATCGCACTTTTTTTTTGCATTTCTCAATAAAATGCTCAAAAATGTACAAAGTTTTACTCAAAGATATAAATTTAGGATAACTGTTTGAACTTGAACATTCGGCAGAAATTTTGGTTCAATAGGCCTGGCAACTTTTCTTTTAGCTACTCTAAATGCGCACATAAGCGAAAATAAATGGCGACCCGAAACCAAATGTGCGATTACTTACTTAATGCATTCGATTGTAAGAAGCAGCGTTGTGGAAAAGAGGACAAACCTGCATAAATTAAAACTATTTGGTAAAAGTTTGATGCGCAAAGCGGATTATAAGAAAACTAAATATTACTTGTACACGTGCCCCTAAAAAATGTTTAATGTATTATTTTACATCCCATGAATAGAAAATGGGAAGTAATGAAATTCAGCTAGCGATTATTATCAAAACTATGGAATATAAAAGCAACTGTTGATAGTGCTGAAATGACTTGGCCTATAACTATAGAACACCTGGTGCCTATGGCAGAATAAAACTTTTTATTGACCGTGAAAAAATTTGCTAATTACGGCCATCGTGGTTTATACATGAAGGCTGATCTTCTTCAATTATTTCTAGTAGAGAAATAAATAAGAAATAAAGTTACATAACTCGCACACTTTTCTTTGTAATTTTTGTTTAAAAATAAACTAATTATTATTGTAATTACAAGAAGTGTCGGCCCGTTTATAATACTTAATATTCTTGCTTAGTGAGACTATCGCAATGGCAAACCTCCGAGCGTGTTTCTGTCAAGAAAACCCATTTGCCGTTCGAAGGCCTCGTAAAACTGAAGGTCTCTCCATTTGTTGAACAACGTCAAGACGCACACCACAAATTGGAGGAAAAACTCTTAGCAACACTTAGCAAAAGTGTAGCACAAAAATATTATACTTCTTCTTTTTTTGTCTTATTTGGCACTGTAACCGCCTGAGTGATCCTGGCCGAATACATTTTACGCATAGTAAAACCATTGGGAGGCAGGCTGACGATTGCCAGCAATATAATTTAAAAATTCAAAACTCAAACTCACACACACGTTGCGATTTTCAATCTCAAACAGCAACAATTGTGAACAATTTTATATTTTTATTTTCAATTCTATATGATTTTAAATGCTTGCAAAAGAATTTACCTTGTAAATAAAAAATGTTTATTCTTACAACGCGTTTTTTTCTCAGTGTAGGAAATGCATGAATATGCTGCTTTTCCTTTTGATCATTCTCAACTAGTTTGCTATTTATCATTTTACGAGTATCATGAAATTCAGCATGTATTTATATATGTATATATCTATGGCTGTGTATGTATATAAAAAACATAAAAATTACTTGTCCATATTTGGTATATAGAAAAATAGGTAAAAGAGATTTACTTTTATTTTGTGCGTAACATTCTTTGCTTTTTATGAGCTAAGTCCCCCTAAGATGATAAAACAAAGGCTGTAATCATATTTACTAAAATTGTATTATTCCTTACATATTTATTTACAAGCGTAACATTGCATATACGTCTTCCTACAAAAGCACACGGCATGGCATGTACATACATATATGAGTACATGTAGCTACATACATATATTACGTACGCACTGCCCCCCCCTTATCTTGGGCACCGAATTCATTTGTTAGCGGCTGTCCATCATACTATTGACTTAATTTCTTCTGTACTTCCTGTATACGCTTCCTTACTCATCCGCAAATACGCATATCCTCTCTTGCCCTAGGCCACTCCGCTATAAGTATGCGTCAATGTAATGTGTAATTTGATTTTGAGCAAAATTAAATCTTCAACTCGATTTGGGTACCGTGCTTAGCTTCCTTGGTTGTGGGAGTAAATTGAGCAGTGAAAGAATACTCGTATTATTTAGTAGAGGCTAAATATTAACAGAGTAGTATTTATTAATAAATGTTTTTGTGAAAAATTGTAGCAGCAAAAGAATTTATACAGCTAATAAAATATAACTTTTACAGATTAATTATATATACACGACTAAAGCTTAAGACTTCATTATTAAATAATCAATGCGAATTCGCGAAGATAAAATATTGAATTCAATTCTGTGTATACCCATGTACATATATGGATACCAGAGTTAAAGCATAAACAGACGGCAATGTTGATCCGGACTAACTCGGACTTAATCCGGATCAACTGTAGTTAATTCCCGAGTTGATTCGGATCAACGCTGCCGTCTGTTTATGCTTTTACACGCATTTGATGCGAAGGGTAAAAACGAAATATCAAAATATATTTCTTTGGATGCTCAGCCAAATTTCAAAAAGAAATTATGGAAAACCTATTTTCCCCTAAATTTAAAGCCGTTTCAAAATTGCCTTGCTCCAACAGTTTTTAACTGACTTCAAGAAAGAGGGCATCACTTTGTTCGCTAAAAAATTTACTTTTAGAGCAATGGCAAACATTTGACAACTTTCTTTGAAATGTTCGCAATAATCGATGGTCAAATTTGAAAAATGTAGAAAATTGGGAGTTCTTTTTTAGATTGACCCTAATAAAAATCCGAACAATCTAATGCTCATTACTTAAAAGATATATAAATTTGTTTCTAAAACAGATTGGATTTTTAAAATCGGATGCATAAGAAAATCGAATTATGTATAACTAAGTGAATCAAGTAAGTAAATAACAGATAAAAATAAAAATGTGGCAGGTTTAGGGACTAGGTTTTTTATAGCACTACTAAATTATTATTTTTACTAAAACATTTGGTCCCACGTTTTCACCTACAATTCACGTTCATATTTGTTCTTGTAGTCGTCAGAGTATTGTCCCTACCGTTGCCAATATCTATATATCTCGACTATGAGCCAAATCGGATCATAAATACGATTTTTAGTAACAACTCGACAGCAGTGCCAAGTGGCGATTTAAGTTGTGAACCTAAACTATACAGGGACCCACTTAAACACATAAATAAAAATTTAATTAAAATCGTTTCGATCGTTAAGGAAGCGTACGTCCGCCACGTGCTCAGCAGGGCCTTCTAAATGAACAACATTCAACACTAACACAACTCTGATCGTTCTTGTCTGCTCATATGACATAGCAACCCTGCAGTTAATCAAACTAGTTCAGACCTAGCGCCGAACTAGCATGAAAAGGGACGGTGCTGGTTCTTCATCTATCCGAAATAAATGGCAGTTGGTTTTTTTTTTAACATGGCGATGTCCTACGAAGTGACAATTGCCCCTTTCTGCAGAACTTTTGACCTCGTTCTAAACTGCTTCCATTTTGGGCAGATCTGGGACAATAAGTTTTTTATGAAAACAATTTTTGATTATTCGTGTTTTTGATATTTTTCGTTTTTTCTTTTCCTTTACAGATTGCATACGATCTTCGGATCAAAATTCGAGAAGTAAAGCCAAGTAGTTTTCAAATTATGAAGTAAAAGAATATCACGTTAAATGTATTTGTCAGTACTGACCACATGTTATAAAAAATAAGCGTATTTTGTTATTTGTGTGCACAACTTTTATTTTATTTTTGTTGTTACGTGAGCGCTCTTCGGGTGAAATTTCACCCGCTTTCATAAAGATCACATAATATTCGCAAATGTTTTTGTAAAGATTGCTTAAAATAAAACATGATAAATGTCTTTCACAATAAACTTGATATCAACAAAAATTTAAGCGGAACTAGCGCTGTGTCAGACTGTCTCAAAATTTTGCTCCTGGGAACGTAGACAATACCTGATTAAGAAGAAATGTGTTCGAGCACAGCCGGGAGAACAAATGTGAAAAAGTTCCTTGGCACTAAGTTTTTATAACCTCAGGGATGAAAAAAAAAATCATGGAAAATTTATTTGGCTAAAATGTACCGAAAATTCTATCATGAATCGAAGGTACTCTCGAATTACAAAAAAGCTAAAAAAAAAATACAATTGTACTTACTTTTCCACCACTGGTACATACATAAATAGAAATGACTTTTCACAAAATTGGGACGATAGGTGTCGATAGGCGTCAATATATCTAAAAGAAGTATCTACTCGAAAAGTACCAGGGCACAGTAGCAATAGAGCAGGTGATTTAACTTTTTTTTAATTTCTCGATCTCTAAAATATCAAATGCTCTCAATTTTTCCACAAAAATTCAAAATTTTCAAAACGTATGTACATAAGTATGTATGTGTTTCCATATGAAACCTTTTTTTCATAAAAAGAGGCCATAGAAAACCAGCTTTTGAAACGTTTGCTTAACTCAGTAGCCCAACGCTGATTTGTGTGCCTTGCAAAGGATGGATCAATGGTTCGGACGCTTTTTTTTTCAATTTTAAATCTCTTTATTATTTTTTATACTTCGCATGACGTACTAAACTAAGATACATATGAGTCAGGCCACGTCAAATGAGCCCATGAAATTTTGGTCATTTTCTGAAAAGTGACAACTATTGCTAAAATTTGTTCATCATAGCATTACAAAAAAACGCTTTGAACCGTTTCTCGAAAAACCGCACCGTTTTTTTTATTTTGAATAACAATGATATTTGCAACTTTCGATTGAAAAATTAATAACTTCCGACTCGTTTGCTATAATTGAGTGAAATTCTTTTTGACAGTTAATAAGCGTTTTCTCTTTCTGAATAAAATTTTTCCCAAATTATATTTGCAAATTTACAATTTTTTCATTAACAATTATTTAAACAAATTTGATTTTTTATAGCTTCTAGGCCTCAGATCACAGTGAAAATTTTACACAATGTAGTATAAATACTTGTTTTCGTTCTCCAAAAAGAAAAATTTGGTAC
>NW_016163983.1:12101-33847 GCF_001687245.7 Rhagoletis zephyria | reverse complement strand
TCCGCACCAGTTTTAAATTCCAAAGCTTAGATCTAGTTCGCTTTGCATAAATTTTTCTAAACCAGTTATGCAGTATGCAGAAGTGCTTGCTATTACTTGTTAGGTCCAAAGCCACCATACTCGATTTTTAAAACGTTAATAACAAATTTTTGTTTTGTGTTTCCCAACTACGAAAAAACATCTGTGAAGTGCAGAACGAAAGCGTAATCGAACGAAATAGCCGCCAAACAAAAATTTAATTATAGTTAACCAAATATGGCCTAGTTCCCCCGCTGCATCCATTTCTCAATAGTTCCGAACCAGAACTAAATTCGTTACCTTACAGATTTCTAATGAAACCTGGTTGTATTCCTTCATATTTTCTGAGACCATTATGGACTTGGAAAATTTGCGTATCTACATAAGAATAAAAACGATTAGAAACAAAATAGGTAATTCGTTCTTTTAGAAAACGATGCATTTTTAATCATTCTTCTTCTTGCATCAAAACATAGTTTTTTAGAAATTAGCAAAATAAAATCGTTTTGTAAAAGTACCACAATTCGCTGCTTTTGATGCTGCTGGTGGGCATCTAGTTATTATCGGACTGGTTCGTTTTTGGCGATAAAGAACTAGTACTGCACTACAGATTTGATCCACTAGAATGGGTTCGCCCTACAGGGTGTGTGCTCGCAAATTTATTGTACACCAAATACGGATGAAGCAACAATATTATTTTACAAATACTAACAGCAATAAGAACACACTGCAAATGGTGGCGCTTCGCTGCCGCTAGCAATCATTTGTCTGTAGCGGCAACAATCCAACAAATGAGATTTTCATATCAAATGCGAAAAATCTGCAACGCAACTGCGGCAAGAGTTGCAAAGTATCCTTGATCAGGAGAGAGAGAGACAGATGTTGCGGCTGGTGCGTTTACTTTTGTATGCGTTTCTTTACGACCACAATTTAAAAACAACTGTAGTGAACATTGACTGTAAACTGAAATAAAGCACCTCATTTGTAGCTCTCAATTAGTTCAGTTTCTGCAAAAAAAAAAAGATCTGGCGATTCCATGGGTTGGAAGGCGATCAAAATGGGGTTTTGCGGAACTTACTTGAAGCTTTAAACTGTTTTCGTGGAACTAGTGCTTCAAAGCAGGAATATCAAATCGGCGCTCAACCACTTTACTTAGATATTACATATATGTATATATAAATATGTACGTTCGCTGAACAGTGGAAGAGCTCTATATAAAATGTAGCAAAAAGTAGTAAATGTGCAACTATTTTGCTGAAAGTTTTAACGTGAAGTACTAGTGGCCGGGAATGTGAAATATTATACGATTTCAGGTTTTCAAGGTACAAATCGATTTTAATAAAATCAGGTAGTGTTTCCTATTCCCACCCACTGGTGTGGGGGAGGGAGGAAGTGGGTAGTCGCGAATCCAAACATTTTTTTTTTATTTCTGGGTTGTTATCCAAAAATAGATTTTACCCAAAATCTTTGCTATTTTGTAGGATCGCTACTAAAGCCAATTTTTTGCAGCAAATGTCAGTTACGCGGTTTTGTACTTTAAACGACGATATATAAACATAATTCTTTGTAAGTTTTTATGCATTTGTATATTTAACAATTGCAATTAATTCTACGCTTGGTTAATCATGTGTTCATGCGCATCTGTGCGCAAAAATATTAGAATTAATACCGCCTTACACACTGTCACAAAGTAGTGGTTTTAACTTATCCCATAGCAATATTTTTAATTTAAAAATACATCAGAACTCTTAATAAATATTTTGAACAGTGACTTGATCGTCTGCATTGATTCACTATCTCTCAGGAAAACTATCGTTTTCGACGTTTATCGTCATGCATAAATAATAAATTTAAGGCTCAAAATTGCGCTATGCGATCGCATTTATTAGTAAGCTCCATTAAAATCCTAACACCCCATAAAATATCGATAACATCGCTAGAATTAAGACTTAATGGTTTTAATAATCGCTTTGGAGTAGGATATACTCCATTTGCCCGAGAACCGAGTACAAGAACGCTCTGGCAAAAACTTGAAACTTCTGACTAATTGGTTAGATATTTAACAAAATCCCCTTAATTGGAAACTTTGACTTAGCTGGTGATACTATAAAACAAATCATATTTGTCGCTTAAAGTTTTTTCTATGCTTTGACAAGGAAGAAATCGACTGCAGCCAGTTCGTAAACGCCCCATCTCAAAAAACTTATCAAGAACTCCCTATTTCAGAATTTGGTTAAAGATCGCCATATTTGAGAATTCGTTTCAAAAACGCCCTCTCTCAGCTGCCGATTCAAAAATGCCCTATCTCATCACATTTGCAATATATTTTGAAGTGAGATAGGGCGTTTTTGAACCGAATTCTGAGATAGGGCGTTTTTCAATAAAATTCTGATTCGATCTTCCACTCAACAATCGAAATACACTCGGAGGTTTGCCATTGCCTGCCGAGGAAGACATTGGTCCTACAGAGTGAAGTTATGTACCCCTAACCACTTACGAACAAACGCATCCCAGCATTTTTTAAAGTTGAATTTTTTTGAATGACTATTAAGTTTTCTCTTATTTTCTAAACAGTTTATTATTTATTTCAAAATTTCTTCGGAATTTACTTCTGAAAAACACGACTAGGTGTTTAATGAATTCCACTATTTATCGAAGTAATTTTATATATTTAAAAAAATAAAAATAAGTTTCCTTTTTGAGCGTGTATGTATGTGTAGTATATATTCTACATAACTGCGCTTTTCGCAACTAATTTTCGATGTTTTAAGTTCTAATGTTTTGCCGAGTTTAAAAGCGACGGGAAACCCTTATGGCGCCCAAAAGTATATTAAGTACAAATTTGCAAAAAAAGTTATGAGCGCTGCCGCCATCCAATAAAAATTCGCATTGCTTCTTTTCAATATTATTTTAAGTGCCTTCAAAGAAGTGTATATTTTATTACCTCTGAGTTGTGATGTGATATACTCCGTGCTCTCTTCCGCTACAACATTTAAATCTGCCCACGTAAAGCAATCTCTATTACATTTCACTTTTTTTTTTGTTTTTGATACATTTATGTTTTGTCGTGTGACGGTTGAATGACGACTGTCGCACTTGCAATGTTACAAATTTGGAATGACAAAGATT
This sequence comes from Rhagoletis zephyria, assembly GCF_001687245.7. Classification (NCBI taxonomy): domain Eukaryota; kingdom Metazoa; phylum Arthropoda; class Insecta; order Diptera; family Tephritidae; genus Rhagoletis; species Rhagoletis zephyria. Next base: position 30,700 of record NW_016163983.1, on the reverse strand, counting down.
TTCGCTCCTCAGAAAAATTTTGTATAGAAAGTTTCTTATTTCTCTAGTTTTCTTCATTTCGTGTCCTTCTGAATCTTTTGGCAATGAAGGATAAAATCACAATTGATTTGCACATTGCATTGAAGGTTTGAGATTTCTACATATACATATGAATATCAAAAGAGACAGCTTCGCAGCACTTTTACAAATATATGCAGTATATGGAATAATCCGAGAATAATCAACCGAAAACCAAAAAAAACCCTTTCACTCAATAATGGCATAGTACAATATATTTTCATACACTAATTTCTATTTCTTTTAACACTTACATATGTATGTATTAATTCTTTCAACAAAGTTTTTTATTGTATTATCAAAATAAATAAATTTTTTCTTACCGACCAAAAGCGTAACGTCCGAAACAAACGTATACAATGATTTTATTTAGCTTTTATAATAGCTTGAAACTTTTTTTCGATGAAAGAGTTAAATGAAACGTTCGAATGTAACTTCCGCAACGCAAGGGTTTGCCCATATATTAGTTGTGATCCCGCATGAGTCCGAACTTACCATTTTTACCAGATTTTACTAGATATTGATCTTGTACTCGTTTCTCAGGCAACTGAAGGGACAAATAAGAGAGTAAATAAGGTCATCTCTTTGTCAGAAGTTACCAGTGTTAGTCCGGAGAATTTTCGCTGGTAAATGTGTCAAACGATCTGCTGTAGTGTGTTTGACAACCAAATTGTAAACAGAAGAAAAGTAGTGCACTCTGCTAATTCAAGCTGAAGAGTATTTAATTACTAGTTTAAGTGGATTCCAAAGAATTTGAAAGTATTTTTGGTAATTTACATGTGTGAGCTGAGCGTGTTTCCTTACAAAATAAGCAACACTTTACAAGCAGTATTTGGAGGTTATGTTGAAGTTGTCAGTAGTTACCATTTTTTTATTAGAAAGCGATCCCGTACTTTTCAGTGTTATTCTCTCGCTCTGAGCGAATTTTTATTTTTGGACACTTTTACTAGATCTAATCCGTGAAATAAGGGATCAAACCTATTGCTTAAAGTATCATCTATGTATGTGTGTATGCTTGCATTCATATTGCTTCATAAAAGTGAATTAGTATCCAGTATTTGCATAGCCTCCTTCAGCTGAAACTACTTTGAAATAAACACATACATATGTACATACGTTTTACTCTCGATCCACTCTACACATACACCTAAGATATCCCGCACACTAAAAAATTTGTTCTATCTTCGAGTATACATAGACTCCATTTATAGTGTGAGAAACAAATTTTAGCGCATCTAATATGCATCAGCACACACCACCGCCACCCAGCCTTCGCCTTCTTCCCTCATTAGTTATTTACAACAGTTTTGTGACTTCTAGATATGTAAGTATGTAGTTGCAAATGTACTTTATGTTTGTATGTATCTAGAAATTCTGAGTGCCTCTTGGAGTTTTTTGTTTCTAGGTAAATGGAGCGAGCTCTCAAAATACACGCTCGTTTCGTCTAAAAAGTGGGAGACAGAATATTATCCCAGGAAAACCTTTACCCTTTGCACATTTTTTATGTGGCATATTTCACCTTTTCTTATTGACCTGTACACATATACTCATACATATACAAATATATAAGAGTGAGTCGGTATATGCACATTACTTCAGTGTTGTTGGCAGAGTTTTTGCTTCTATTGGATAAGTGTAACTTCCTTGTTGCTTTCGTTACCGATTCTTTATAAAAAAGGTGGGGTATGCTTACGGTGAAACTAAAATATAACTAAAATATTTGGTGGAGATATGTAGTCTGTATGTATTTCCCACCTTCTCTGTTACACATTTCCCAACATCTGTTTGCATTATTTTTCTGAAATATCTTTGCTTTTGTATTATGATTCCTTTTTCTTTTCTATTTGCGTATTTTTATCGTGTTTAGCATTTAACACCAGATGCGGTTACCAAAGTGTACTCGAGTCATTATGAGAAATGTTTCAAACGAAACTGCGGGAATTTAGGGTACATATTTTCAACTTTTTAAATAAATAATGATGCTTCTTCGTGGTTTTGGGTTAAATGTACATTGAATATTTTATATTTAATTCAAAATTTACAGAGATATTGAATTTTTTTACTGATAGCAAAACGTGAGACAATGGTTTTTGATAAGGGAAGAAAGTGTGCGAAAACGTAAAAATTAAACTAGTTTCTTATCATGTAAGTTATTATCTGAGCGCTTCGTATAAAAAATGAGGGGATACATAGTAGTTTTAAAGCAATGTTAAAAAACAATATATATATATATATATATATGTATTAGAGATGCCAGATCGAAATAGAAAAATCGATTTTTAAATCGATTCGAATCGAAATAAAAATAATCGATACAGGAAGAAATCGTCAAAAAATAAATCGATCTCCCAAGATCGAGTCATATAATTTGACAACAAACGCCTTATACTTAATTTTCTTTAAGAAACAAAATACGGATTTCTGACCAACACTGAAATTACTAATATTTTTGTAAAAACATTTTTAACATGCACTGCTATAACGGTTTCATATCTAGATTTATCCAAAAGCTATCTGGTAGCTAACAATCCGTAAATACCTAAAGGAAACTGAGTAGGTTTTTCTATATTAACATTCGATTTCACGATGGATATTAACAGAAAATAAAACATCATTTTGTTGTAAGGCAATAATATGAACTTTTAACAGAACCTTCGCAAATTCTAAACACTACTTAGGAAAATAGTAGAATTTTTTCGATTTTTTTATCACAAAAGAAAAAAAATGTGTTTTATTTCACCGCTATTTTTGGTAATTTATTATAAATTAATACACCAGCCCAAAAAAGCTTACGTATACTGATTTTTTCGCAATAGAAATTTTTTTAAACTTTTTTTCTTTTCCTATTCAACATAATAAATTAGGCAAAAAAATAGCAAAAACAATTTTTTTTGTTTTCGTTAACTGCATATTTCACTACATAATTACCCTTTTTAGAAAAAAATAGAATATGCATTTTGTAGTGCATTTTCTTCCATACAAAGTATGCTCGACAAAATTTTCATATGCAATGTGATAGGTATCAATTGAGAAAAAATCGAATGTCGATTCTCGAATTTTTTTGATCGATTCACGGATCGAATCGGAACTATAAAATCGACAAAGAATCGAATCGGAAGGGCTCGATTAATCGATCTTCGAATTAATCGATTTAAAGGCGGCAAGTCACATGAATTACACAGTGCTACAAAAAAATATATCACGAAATACACCTGAAATAGAACTTACACGGTTAAAAATTTCGGTTTTAATTTTAAACTTTTTGGACTACATATATGACCAAACTAAATTCAGTTTCAAATACAAACCTTCCAAGTTAAAAAAAGATAGAAAAAAATGTTGGGTTCAGAATTTAAACAGTTCGGTTTAAATTTTAAACCCCAACATTTTCATAATTAACAATAAAAAAAAATCTTAAATTTTGTGTTCCGTCTGATGGGGATTGAACCCGGACAGCCTTGGTAGCAACCAATTGTATCAAGCATCTTTGCACACTCAGCTACAGCCACGCATGTAAATGTACTTTTATATGGTAAGTTTGAATCAACACCACATTTCGCTGTGTGCAAACATTTTCTATTTCGGTTTAGATTTTAAACCAAATTTTCTATATTAATTATCTGCATTAAAACATTTTGGTTTGATTTTTAACCACGAACTTTTTGGACTAAAATTTAAACCAGAATATATTAAAAATTGCTCAAAACTATTGACTGTTTTAAAAAGTAGTAGTAAAAGATTAAAAAGGCAGTAGTCCCAGCGCGGTTTAATAATTAAACCCAAATTTTTGACCGTGTATGACAAATACATTTATACAGTTGTCAAATGATTTCAGTAGTGTTTCCAAATAAATTTGGAAAAATCATTTCATTCTGGGGGCTTATTTTCCCCTTAAAAAAAATAAATTGTACGATATTTATAAAAGCACACTTTAATTAAATTGAATTTCACTTTGTAACGACCTAGAATAAAAAGATGAATGTATTGAATAAAAAACTAGATACATTTTTTATTCTAACATGTTTATTAAAAAAAAATACAGTTTAATTGTTTTCTGCAGCCTTGAAGTAATTCAGAGTGAAAGGATTGCTACAAATTCGGAAATTTTTTAAAACATCGCTAAAGGTGAGCCGGTATGCATTCACCGGGATCCCGGACTTTTTAAGGTTTCGAAAATCCCAGGGTTCTTGGCTAGTATTCCCGGGATTTTCGGGGTTCGTAATTTGCAATAATAAAACTCAAATTTAGTTTTTCAAGCTAAAAATTCTACCATCGACTCTGAGATTTGTTTTGAATTTATGTGTAATTTTTGATATATGCTTTCTCGGGTTTCTTTTTCGTTTCACTATATGTTCGTACTGTAATGTTTTTCGATTGCACTTCCAGGTACTAGCAACATAGAAGTATTCTATATATGTTTGAAAGTATTTTGAAACTAGCATTAAAAAAGTTGGGAAAATAAAATAAATATAAGTTTTTAGAAATTTACCCGATGAAAATTCCCAACAACCTTAACTTAACAATATTTGTACATTATTTAAAAAAATACGTCTTTGATTTTCGAAATTGAATGTGAAATAGTCAAACTATTCTAGATAATTGCGTCAAGTGCGAAAATAAGGGTTTTAAATTAAAAACTATATTATTTATTAAGTATAAGAAACATATACTACGTTCAAATTGACGAGTTAAACATGTTAAAGTAGCTGGAACTAGTTAAATGAACAAAACGTGTTCGTAATCAAGTTATACCGCGTGCAATTGTTGGAAAAGTTAAACCAGCTAAGTCATTTAAATCTTTGGAAACCCAATTCAGCGCAGAGTAGTATCAGAAAGCTTTCTGCTTCAGCCAACCAGAAAGAGCCAAAAGCTTTGTGTGTCTATTGCTGTGTTGTGTTGGGGTGTGGGTGTGTTGATTGTTTGCTGCCCAGGCGGGTGGTGGTTTGCCGTGGAGGCGGTCCGGTTCGCACAGCATGGGGCCACGAACGACGTGGTCCATTGCCGGTGCGTACGTAGGCCCGAGCAGTTACGAAGGTGACTCCACCCGTCACAGCCATTTCACCTGACCGAAGGGGAGTTTGTATGCAGTCGTCTCTGGGTTTGACTTATGCCAGCCCTGAGCAGAAGGGTGCGGAGAAGGTGTAGCCCTGGGATCGAGCACGTTTGATGGATTTCGCCGACCTAAACGGGGTTAGATCGCCGAAACAACAGCCCTTGGTCGAGTAAAACCCGAGTCATTCCGGTACGTAGAACCGGCTGTCGTGGGAATGTACCCAGATGCTCCCGGTAAAGGAGCATAACTTAATGCTTTGCAAGCAGTTCCTCGCTGGGAGCTACAGACGTGGCCATCCAAGCGGGAACTGCTCGCGGAAGAGCCCTCGCCACGGCACGTCAGGAGGCATCTTTACGAACTGACAGACGAAGTCCAGAGGTATATTAAACAACCTCTGGATCCGACAACCTACCGACAGGCCCTCAACGGCATTCACAGGGAATCAGTCTCAAGTTATGTAGACTCCCGCCCTGGTGAATGCCGTTCTAGGCACACAACCACCGGACGTGGACGGACAGAACTTTGTCTGCCTCGGGAGACCCGCACAAATATAGCCCAACTTCGCTCTGGCTATTGCAGCAGGCTCAACAGCTACTGAGCAGAATCAACGAGGATGTGCCCAACCAATACCCGGCATGTGGAGAGTCGCCACATGACTCCCGGCACCTCTTCACATGCCCTGAGAATCCCACTTAGCTAACGCGCCTGTCCCTATGGACAGCCCCTGTGGAAGTCGCACACTTCCTGGGCCTCCCCTTAGCTGAAATAGACGACAACGATGATGGATGAACCGTTCCGAACGGGGCTTAGTAGCCGCTACAACAACAACAACAGCCAAAAGCTTTCATTTGACACGCCAACACTGCAAAAAAAATATATTCTAAAAAATATTTAAAATTAAAAAATTATCAAAAGTATTAAAATTGTGTGCATTAGTTACACGGTTCAACAAGATTTGGTCTATTTTATCTCAATTTTTGGGGAAAAAAAACGTTGAAGAGTCGAAACATTTGAAATTCAGAAATATATTTAAAAATATAATTTGGACGTAGTTTTTCCAAAGAACAAATCCACGTGTTAATGAAAATCCAGCTCGTCTGATGGATTTTACCTCATGTCGATGAGTTGATTAGAAATGAGTGAAAAATTAAAAAAAACTCAGTTCTTAAATAGCATGCACTATTGAATCTCACAAATTCGAAAATCCCAGTTTATGAATTAATTTTAAAAAACAGAGTGATTTCATGAACAACTCAACATTAAAAAATCAATATCCCAGATTTATCAATAGCCAGTCTTTTGTCTCTTAACACTCTCCGCGTTCTACAATGAAATTCTCAAACATTTTTTTATCGATCGCATTATCATCGCTTTTCAAGGTCCAGCAATAGTCCGCAAGCATGTGGAGGTTTGATTTCCTATCATACCCCTTCTCCATATTGGCTATGCCCTGGTGGAAAGCGTTCGTCACATTCTTGGCTAGTGTTTTAGTTTATTTTTTACAAAGTTTTTTTTTTTTTATTATTCGCCCCATTTTAACCAATCCATCGACATAAGATAGAATCCATCAGACGAATTGGATTTTCATTAATATCTGGACTTTTTCTTCGGAAAAACTATGTCCAGATTATATATACACTTAGGTCTATTTTTATGCGGATTTGAATTTATGCGGTTTTTCAAACCATTATTTCGCAGTAGCGATTTTGCTTCTTGGAAAGTTTTTATTTCTTTTTTCAGTGTGTAAAAGACAATGCTTCTGATAAATAATTTGTCTTTGTATTCTTACATAATAATAATAATAATAGATTGGCGCTTACACATATGTTAGTGTTTGGCCGAGCTTCTCGTCCAATTTGTGGTGTGCGCCATGATGTTGTCACACAAAAGGGAGGGACCTACAGTTTTACGCCGACTCCGAACGGCGATTGTATTTCTACGAGAACCTGTTTTTCATGGCAGAAATACACTCGGAGGTTTGCCATTGCCTGCCGACGGGCGACCGCTGTTAAGAAAAAAACTTTTTTTTATAATTTTTTTTTATGTATTCCTACATAATTCATGTATTTATTGTGGTATTTTTATTAAATTTTTTTTTTGGTTAAAATACAGATAAAATTTTATTTATTTCATCAATGTTCGGTTTTACATAGAATAATAAGTGTCTAAGTGAAGAAATAAATACTTTTTGTTTGCTCAATAATGCCTCACTGGATTTGTTTATGCGGGTTTTTAGAATTTTTTACATGGAGTATCTGAATTTATGCGGTTTTTGAAAATGCTGGAACGCATCCCCTGTTTTTGTATGAAAGTAAAGAACTTTTTTATGCGGATTTTTTTTATGCGGCTTTCTTTTCATGTACCGCATAAAAAGAGACCTAAGTGTATATTGTTTTTTTTTTTTAATTTACCATTTTTGCCATTTTTCGACACTACAACAAATTTTGTTTTCCATCTTGCCTCATCGTGCGCAGAGATAAATAATGCATACAAAGTCTTACGTAAACCGTATGCGTTAATAATCAGGAAGCATACATTCGCACAAAACAAATAGAAACACAAAACCTTGATTTTGAAATTTTTGAAAACTATATTTGTACTCAAACATCCATCCAAATGAACTCCAAATATTCAATATGAACGATTGTTTCATGTTAAACACAACCCTATTTTAAGCCTGCACTAAGTTTTGTTTCGCTTGTGTTTTGTGATTATTTTTTTATAGCACTGTTTTATTAAAAATAGAGGATTACTTTAACAGCTCACCATGTCCATTAATTGTATTACTGTACTTACTTACTTACTTATATATAAAAAGAAACATACCTGAAAAGAGAAAGAAAAAATATCAGTTACAATTTCTTATGAAAATTGGTAACAAAATATGAAATGTAATATGTTTATGCTTCTTTTAAACTCGGTTATAATAAATTCGGGTAGAGCCAACAAGCATAAATGGCCTATTTTCAACTCGAGTAATATGTAAAACCCAATGCAACCCGGGTTTATTAGAAATAATTCAATAGACAAATTTCTGGTATGAAGCAAGTCTCAGGAAAGTTTTTTTGCCACCTGCACTGTAAAACGTAATCGTGAAAGCCTACCTCAAAATATTATCCCGCAGTTAAGTATAGTCAAAATCAAGTCAACTTTAAAGCAAAAAGCAGCTTTATGATATAACTTTCAATAAAATATCTGCCAGAAGAGCCATTAAGGACATTAGTACATACATACGTATATTACTCTGTTTTCGTGGGCCTGATTATCGCAGCATTTTTCAGACAAACTTGATGGCTGGTGCTAGTGCTGGTACGAATTCCAATAACGCGGCTGAAAACCATCAAAGCCGCTCGAGCTGATAGCCTGCTAGCCGAGTTATTCAAGTACGGCGGCGAGGAGCTGATGAGGTGCAAGCATTAGCTCTTATGCAGCATATGATCAGATGAACGCATGCCCGACAACTGGAATTTAAATGTGCTCTGCACAATCCACAAGAAAAGCGACCCCGCCTTTCGCACCAACTACTTCGGGATCAGCCTCGAAGCATAGATCACAAGGTTTAATCGAGCGTATTGTGTGAAAGACTGAAGCCCACCGACAATGAACTGATTGGGCCCTATCAATGTGGCTTTCGACCTGGCAAATCCACCACAGGTATTCACAATACGTCAAATCTTGGAAAAGATACGCGAGGAAGGGACCGACACTGACCACCTATTTTCATTTCATTTTTCATTTAATTTCATTTATTTGTTTATTTAAGTACATTAGCACATTAAGAATTAATCTTTTACTGCGCAATACAAATAACGGATTACAAAAATATGTATTAGAATAAAATAAAAATTACAATTATATAAATATAGTTATGTATGCTTAGACACGCCAAATAGAAACAAATTTATGACCACCTTATTATGCGACTTAACTGGAAAAATATTCAAAGATACATTTTTTAAATTACTTTCACGCAGTGAGTTCTTTAGAGACAGTGGAAGGGAGTTCCAAAGTCTAACACCATTACCAAAAAAAAAGCCTTGAAGAGCTTAAGTAATTAAATTTCGGCAATATTAAATTAAAGGAGCGTGAGTTTTTGGAAAACTTAAGCTTTTCATATAGATATTCCGGTTTTTTATAAACAAGCAATTTAAACATAAAAATACAATTACGAGCTTTTATATAGTTTGTTAGGTCACATCCAAGTATTGAGTTCCTAAAAGTAGATATATGGTCAAATTTCTTCAAGCCATATACATACCTAGTGGCATGGTTGAATGCAACATCGAGTTTGTGTAGGGAATGAAATTCCAATTTGCTGTCACTACTTCGAAGTAAGTAATAAGAGGAAAATACGAAAGGCGAGGATACTCTCAGACAACGCAGGGTGTAGTATATTTTACTCGCAACTTCATTGACGTGGTCCTCACCAGTCTTCCTAGAATTAATAATAAAACCCAAGTTTCTCACTTTGCTGACTAATTGAAGCTTTGTAGAACCCATGATACAAAAAAGAAGGTAGTTTCAATAAACAACTTTTGATGGATAATAAAATTTTTTGAAGTTTCATAAATTGTGAGTATTATCAACGGCCTTGCCACTTTGATAATATTAAAACAATAAATCGGAGTATTTTCTTTCCCATATTTATACCAATGTAATAACATTTCAAATCAAAAACCATTATTAGTGCCTGGTACTTTTTTTTACTTACGTAACTCGCACTATTTTTATTAAAAATATTTAAAATGTAAAATGTTAAAGGAGACTTCATCGTAATTGTTCTTTTCATTTTGTAATAAAAACCACGCGCGCATTATTCTGTTATTTTTTTGTTTTCTTATTATGAATGCAATCTTGCGATTTAAAAGTCGAATTCTAAATAATGTTCTTCCCAAATAAAACCTTTTTATATTTTGGTTCAAATTTATTTTTACATTTCTCATCAGATTTTGCAAAAAATTAGGCTTTGTGATTAGCGCATCATCATTAAATTTCACAAATTTTTAATTTATGCAAAACACCTGAAGTCGGCTTGAACAGACCGCCCTCCGATAAACAACTAACAGATCGTCGTTTAAATTACAAAACCGCGTACCAACAAAATGCACAACTGCGTATGTGAGGTTGCATAAATTATTTTGTAGAGAATAAAAACACTCATATTTCGAAATGGTTCTCTTTTATACAAAGACATCGCATTTCAGGACGAATGGATAAGGCTTGAGCCAAGATCTTGTGTGAGCAAATCCAATTTTTGGCAAAAAATGTCAGTTACGCGGTTTTGCAGAACGACGATACGCGGTTTTGTACTTTAAGCGACGATATGTAAATACACAGTTTCTTCATGCTTTCTGAAACCTAGTCGTCAACCCCATTTTCGAAATCATGTAGCCGGCAAATTTTCTAGTTCACCATATTCCACATCTTTGAATGTACTGATAAAACCTTCTGCTTAAAAAAAAAATATTTCTTCTAGTGATCAGGTAGCATGAATTTTATGAAATGTCATAATTTTATTAAAAGTCAAATGGTTAACAACAACAACGAATGTCATTAAATGAAACTACCTTCTTTTTAGTATCATGGTAGAACCAATATAAAGGTGAGCAATATCAGAAACTTGTATATTATCTTTGCAAATTGGGAGTACATAAGATTTTAGAGCATTGAGGCTGAGAAGGTTTTCAACAGACCACGCAAGAATCGTGCGCAGGTCCTCATTAAGCCTAAGTGTTGTATTTTCGGCACTTAAAGCCGACATACTATACGCCTCTATGTCTGAATTTGGCATCCCCGCCAAACAGATACGGCTGTGTAAAATGACGCTGAGCAATACCACCAGCTCCGCCAGAATTGAAAAAGACCTCTCCGAGCCGTTCGCTACTAAACGGGGTTTCAGACAGGGCAACTCCCTTTCATGTGACTTCTTTAATCTGATGTTGGAGAAGATAATGAGAGCTGCAGAACTGAACCCCTCAGGAACAATTTACTACAAGAGCGTGCAATTGCTGGCTTATGCCGGTGACATCGACGTCATCGGTAACAAAAATCGCGAAGCGGGTTCCGCCTTTTCAAAGTTGGATAAGGAAGCAAAGCGAATGGGACTGGTAGAAAACGAGGACAAGACGAAGTATCTCCTGTTAGCAGACAAACAGTCAGCACATTCGCGCCTTGGCACCGACGTCACTGCTGACAGTTATAATTTGGAGGAAGTGGAGAATTTCGTTTACTTGGGAACCAGCATTAACACCGATAATAACGTCACTTGGGACTGAGAACGTATGTAATTCAGGAGTAAAGTCCTCTCTCGACGTACGAAAACGACACTCTATAAGTCACTCATCATGGCCGTGCTGGTATATGGCGCAGAAGCATGGACAATGACAACATCCGATGAGGCGGCTCTTGGAGTATTCGAGAGAAAGATTTTGCGGAAGATTTACGGGCCTTTACGTGTAGGCGACAGCGAGTACCGGAGACGATGGAACGGTGAGCTGTATGAGCTTTACAACGACGAGGACATAGTGTAGATAATTAAAATACAGCGGCTCCGCTGGCTTGGCCATGTCGATAGCATGGATACCGAAGCTCCAGCTCTGCAAGTATTCAACTCGGAACCCGCTGGTGGTAGCAGAGGAGGAGAAAGGCCCCCACTGAGATGGAAAGACCAGGTGGAGTAGGACTTGGCTTCACTAGGCATTTCCAATTAGCCTCAGTTGGCACAGAAACGAAACGACTGACGTGCTTTGTTTAACTCGGCCAAGATCGCTTAGGCTGTTACAGCGTCAAATGAGAAGAACAAGAACTATGGTAGATCATAATTCCTTTAACATCACAATTTAGATGTCTTGAAAATCAACATTATGTCAACTCATTGCTTGAAGATGTGGACGAAAAATTTACTTTGGGAATGTGCCACCACCGAGCCAGCTTGCCCGAAATTCGATTGAAATACTAACAGCAAAACACAATTTAAATTTTTAGTTTGAAGTTAAATAATCTCATAATTTTATTTCAATTTGCAGTTTTACCCCTCTAAAAGTCACCATAAATGTTATTTTTTTTCAAATGTGCATACAGTCAGCCAACAAAGTTTAGGTACAGCGAATTTTTTACAATACAGGCAACTATTTTTTAAATATTTTATTTTTCACAAATTTTTTTATGAAAATATGGTAAATTCTATAACAAAAACCACAAAATCAGAGTTCCAAACCTTGTGCAAAATTAAAGAAAATTCTGCAAAATTTCATTTAAATATATCACTTTTTATTTACGCTCTCTAGAAAAAAAGTTTAGTATGCAGTATTTTAGCCCATTCAAATTTTAGTATAATAAAGTGCAAGTATGAGGAAGCTAGGACATACCATTGATTTTTGGGAAACTGTTTTGTTGAAGGTGTCGCAGATTTTTTCCATATAAAAAAATTTTCTAACATTATTTTATATGGAGAAAATGAGCGACACCTTCAAACAAAAAAAAAATTGCTAAAAATCAATGGTAAGTTCTAGCTACCTCAAGCTTGCACATTGTTACACTAAAATTGAATGGGATAAAAAACTGCGTACTCAACTTTTTTCTAAAGAGTATAAATAAAAAGTGCAATATTTAGATCAAAATCCACAGAATTTTCTTTACTTTTGCATACGGTTTGGAACACTGATTTTTGGGGTTTTTGTTGAAGAATTAACCATATTTTTATAAAAAATTTGCGAAAATAATTTAAAAAAAACGGTTGCCGGTATTTTAAAAAATTCGCTGTACCTAAAGTTTATTGACCGCCTGTATGTACATTTTACATACAAACTTATTTAGCAGATTACTATTCGTTGGACATGAAGACTGGAAAATATCACTTAAAACTTGCTGAGCTTAACAAAATTTATTTCTATTTTGTAATCCTTGTATTGCATTAAATTCAAATCTATTTTAAAAATAAATACGTGGCATAAAAACGTTTGAAAATAAATCTAATTTACATTTTGACAATGTGTAACATTTAATAGTTGCTATGATTTTATGAATTTCATGCTTCTGATAACAGTCATTTATTTTAATTTATTACAGATGTAAGGAATGTGTAGTCATATCTATTCTATGTCCATAATTTTATGATTATAATGAAGGCATGTATTTATTTAAAATCTGTCAAGGTCCATACATTTGTATGTACATAATATGTATGTATATGAAAAAATGTTTTCTTAAAACGGAGTAAAAGATACAACTTGCTGGTTCAGCTAAAGCATGTATAAGTGAGCGAACGTATGTATATATGTATTTACTATTTATGCACATTTGTAATGAAACTATCGCCATACACTGAACGAGTATTTAAATCCTGTTGAGATTTTAGCAATATGCTTTTAGAATAAAAATTCATATTTTCAAAACTATTTAGGCTTAGAGGAGCATATTGACTTTAGTCCAAGCTTTACTGCAATGGGTAATTATTTAGAATGTAAAATTAAATATACTAACACATTTGCGGAAACACTCATTGAGTTTAAGATTTGTTTCTAATGTGCGTATACCTTGCTAACTTCTTCGTAATTTATAGCTATACTCGCTAAATATTTGGACATATTTGTAATACCTTTTCAAGAGAAATAAAAAACTTGTATGTCGTCATTGAACTTTTAATATATTTATTTCTTTTGAAATGCAAAAATTTGCAACAAAACTCCAAAACCCATAGAAGCACTAAGTTCAATGACGACATAGTGTCTTTTATGCATGAATATTTTAACCCGTTGATTTCGTGCAGTGCATAACTTTTGTTATTACATTTTATGACATTCACTTATGAAAGTTATGACAAGCACATTTGGGTAAGTGATTTGGGCAAAATGTGCGTTAATGGCCAGAAATGAAAGTCACGAATTTAATAAAGGAGGAAAATATTAAAAAACGTCACATGGTAGAGGATAAAGTAAGTGACCAGTTATGCATTCTAACTTTGCTTTATGTGAATACATGCATGTGCACACAATCATACCTCGCTTTAGTTGAATAGGAGCACTTCTTTTCTTGAAGAATCAACTTTATATAAGTTCTTATGTGTTTAATCTTCTTCTCAATACTGATGGATATTGATGAAATCCGGGTAATTAGAAGAAAACATCTTGGATACTTTGCTTTCCATGCTGATTTTTACTAAACAAAAATGTGTTTTAAACAAGTTTAGCAATGAGCCATTCAGGCTCAATTTCAACTACATAAAATATGTAAACTGAGAAATTTAAAAATATAGGACTTGAAAGTGACTTGCACTGCAGTGCATAAAAAAGGAGTGCCCAAAGGCCACTTCCTACGGAAATTTATATTACTCATTATTAGGGCTGGGATTACCTGTGTATTCGTATAAACGCTCGTGTATACGGATAAAATTAGAACACCTGAATATTCGGGTAATATCCCTTCATTTGGTTATCTGGATATTCGGGTATCTATTACTATACTTAAATCACAACTTAATTAAAGTAAAGACAATTTAATATTCATTTGCGTTGAAATGGCATAAAAGTCATAAATTTTCATTCCTTCAGCTAGTTATACTGTACCCCATGAATGACGCCATTTGTTTCTATAGATCAACAACAAAGTACACTTGGACGTGTCTTTAATGTCAAGTACGTCAGCTCTAAGTATATTCACCCTCTCTCATTATAACAAGTAGCTGAGAAACAGATTAATATGATAAAGTCTATTAAAATGTCATGTTTATTCTAAATAACTAAAATAAAATAATCACATCAGCAAGGGTAGGAGCTACATACATATGTATGTAGAATCTACATTGTAGATACAGGTAATTGTAATTTTTCATTTATGCAACTTGGCACTCTTGCGGCGAATAACCCTGCAAGCTAGGCGTTGTTACAAAACAGATAAATATGTACGTAAACTCTTAACTAAAGGAGCTCCGCGCAGACGTACTTAATACATACATATGTATGTATATATGTACGTGCACACTCTTGCGAACAAAGTTAGCGAGAAACAACAGAGTCACGAAATTTGATGGATTTCCTTGCCCGTCAGCAGACTATCACAATTTTTAATCTACACAAATGAGGCTTTCGTTGCAGAGGCAGTGAGTCGGCCGTCTACACGGAAGAAAGAAAACTTATGTTTATGCATGCTTGCTCTTAGGCAACATTAGACGCAAAGGATAATGATATGAGACATTGTAAAATATAATCTTAAAGGGGCAAACTTATGGCTATCGTAAGCTCAATGGTCACAGCGAACTTCACGTAGTATATACATTTGCCATGGCCAACGGGGCGTATGAGCGTCAGATGTTGGCAGTGAGCACGCGAAATTGGGAATGAAAGCAGTAAGAAGAGCAAGAGTTTTTCATAAGGGCACGTACATACATAAGTGCACATAAGCCGCTATTTTACTGGCACGTCCACCATACACATGCGTGACTGTGTGTGGGCATGAGTAAGGGCATTTGCTTGTGTATGCTACCAATAAATTTTCTAGCGACACGCAACGCAACCTAAACTACAAATTGTTCCCGTACTTCGTGTGTCATATGGCGAATGTTGTTTTGGTTTTGTTGTTAACCTTTGAAGAAGTTTGTGAATGCGTGGCGCGAATAAAATATGTATGTATGTATGTGTCCAAGAGTAGAGATGACGCTCACACCTCGCAAAGTTTTCGTTTATAGACGGCACAAATATATAAACATGAATCTATTTACATACATAGTTGCGTACCTTTATATAGATATGTACATTAGACCGTATCACACGAAAAAACTTCAATTTGTTCCAAGTTCACTAGATGAGTATTTCAGGAGTGTACCCTGTAAAAACAGCTAAATCGCTGAAATCTATTTAATGTCCGATTTCCACAAATAACATACCGTTGTAAAAAGGTTTAAAACCCCTACATAATTACCCAGAAAAATGTATCCTATTATGATAAACTCGAAACTTTTTTCTGAATACGGCTCCCTGTAACGAATAGCATGAAGCTCAAAAAAATACTCCCATGATCAAATTCGTCTTAGTCCAACTTGAGTCCCGAAAAGATTTACTTTAATTTAGTATTTACAAGATTACTAGTAGTTAAGTGTTGTTTAATGAAATATGACATGGAGATTGTTTTCCTGATACATAATAGTTCACACACCAATTTCCGTTTTCAGACAAATGAACTTGCAAAGTTTATAAGTTATGATTATAATAGATCTGTATACACAACTGTAGATTTTCTTAANTGACATGGAGATTGTTTTCCTGATACATAATAGTTCACACACCAATTTCCGTTTTCAGACAAATGAACTTGCAAAGTTTATAAGTTATGATTATAATAGATCTGTATACACAACTGTAGATTTTCTGTATTATTCTGTGTATTACCTTTAGAACGATGTATAGAAATCGGATATAAAATTATAAAGTTATAGAAAACCTGTTTTAGCTGTTGTTGGTAGTCTCTCAGAGTGAGTGTTCGCAATCGCTAGGAATAAATCTCGATACGGTCTAGTGTGCATACATGCTATATTGTTTGTATATTCCTGAGATTGTAGTGCGTATGGTTGTATGATGCCAAAGTGGCATGATTTGCTAGTTGCAATAGCACTAATGATATAACCACATTTTCTAGCAATTTATGTTACAAGCATCAGACATGTGGCAGCCTTAGCAGCAACAACGACATAAGCACATATGTACAAGTAGTACATGCATAGTGAAACAAATGTACATACTTATATATGTACAAATATACAAGCATAAACCACAACAGGCATTGAGTTTTGTAACAAACATTATTTAATATAGATTTTGTATAAGTAAATATATATCTGTGAGTGTATAGCTTAAGTTTGTTTCTTAGTTAAGCAACCATCAGGCTATGCTGGCTTAAATTTAATGAGTACTCTCAAGTTGCACAACGATGGATTTGCAAGTTCTTAATTATGTGGTATATGATGAGCATTTTGGGGTGATGGAAATAGTTTACGTGGCATATCAAGTGTACCACACTGGTGTCGTTGATCGAATTTTATTGTATGAGTACATATCTTCATCGGTGGCGTGCATTATACCCCGCGAATATTAATTAATCTTTTGCGGGTCTTATTACCAATTTAAATGCTTCCACATACCACGACTACATATATTCAAATAGGTAATGAAAGCCAAATTTGATAGCTAAGTTCAACTAAATACTTATTAATATTAAAATACATATAAATACATACATACAGTGCCGAACAGAAGTATTGGCACAGTGAATTTTGCACACTAATTTGCAACTTTTTATTCAGATTTTTCTGAGTATGCAGTTTTATAGCCCGTTCAAATTTAGTATAACAAAGTGCAAGTTTGAAGTCGCTAGAAAATCGCGTTGATTTTTGGCTATTTTTTCACGCAAGTTCTTCTATACAAAGTATATTCGACAATTATTTTTTGTGTGGAGAAAATGAGCAACACTAAAAAAATTTGCCAAAAATCAACGCAATTTCTAACAGTTTTAAACGAATGGACTATAAAACTACATACTTAGAATTTTTCTAAAAAATCTTAATAAAAAGTTGCAAATTAGTATGCAAATTTGATGAATTTTCCTGAGTTTTTCACAAAGTTTAGAGATTTAATTTTTTATATTTTTTGGTGTAAAATTAACCATATTACATTAAATTAGAATAAAAAACTTTGCATATATTGCGAAAAATTTACTGTGCGAATACTTTTGTTCGTCACTGTATATGTACTTGGTATTTAAATCAAATATGAAATTCAAATTTCATTAAAAAAATGTAACCTGAACAAGTTAGACATGGTTGGCTGGTTGGTAGAAGCGTCGTCTGAGTACATTCCCAGGACCCAATTAGTGCTGAAAGCACCATTTTGATACGCTTGCTCTGGGACCCTCGATTTTATCTGCTTTCATGATTCCTTTGGTTCATCAAACCATTTGGATTTTGCGACTGTGACTCTGAAAATCTCCCCAAGATTTCGGATGGAAGAACTCCCGAGTGTATTCTGCATTATTTGCGCCAATGCTGGGTACTCGCAAAGATAGTGTAGGACCGTTTCTTTACTTCCCTCAAGATTACAGCTACGGCAACGAGGGTTATACGGAAGGCACATTTTAGCTGCATGTTCACCAATGGGTCAATGTCCCGTTATAGCGGCTATTAATCTGACTATATCTTTCCACGACCTTTTGAGAAGTTCTTCTGCCTTTGGCTTGGCATAATGCGGCCATATGTTCCTCGCAGTTAAGTAGGTTTGAAGATTGTTCCAACGTGTATCAGCCATACGTGTGAATTGCAGATGCAGTTACCTTTTGATGATTTCGAGTGGACAATTTATAGTCTCTGCTTCGGATTCATCAAAATTTGCTCCGATCTTAGCCAACTCAGATGAGAGTGATGTCTATTGCACATTTGCAATCTCTGTCTGTTTTGGATTTTGTTACCATTGAGGCAAGTGCCAGAAGTGCCGCTTGGCTATCTGAG
>NW_016163983.1:0-6394 GCF_001687245.7 Rhagoletis zephyria | reverse complement strand
GAAATGAATGATTTTCGTACACCTACGCAGTTCCGCTCTATTACTTTACAGGCCCTTTCGATGCCCAGTACTTCCGCTCTGTAGATGCTAGCAAAGTTAGGTAGTCGAAACGAGAGAGAGAAATTCAGCGTTTCAGGGGACACCCAAGCACCCTAGCAGTCCATTTTGGACGCGTCAGTATAGATTTCAGTGGAATTCTCCTTGACTATCCTGCACCTACTCCAAATCGGCCTTGAAGGAAACTTCACCTGAAAGTTTTTCCTGAAATCTTTCGTAGCAGGTATATAATCTGAATGTTCCCTGATTCTGTAAGCTTGTCGAGAATACCACTATAGCCGCGCTACAGCGCCCTCTAGCAGCCGTCCTCTCCCTTAATAAGGTAACACATACATACATTAAAAAAAAAAAATTCTGCTTGCCATGGGTTTCAAACCCACGACCTCATGACAACTAATCTACATTACTGCCGTCTGCGAGGGTAGAATTTTTATCAGATCAACTACGCCGTTGATTCGGTTCAACGTTGCCGTCTGTCTATGCTTTTATTGACATCCTACTACCTGTTGCTGGCGGGAGTACACATACACATACGAAGAGTGATGTCCACGTTTGGGAAAATGGTTTGAAGACCTTCAGCTGTTAGAAATTCCAAAAAAACGGGAACTCTTCCGATTTTCATTTTTATACTGCACTGGGTACGAAAGTGGAGATATTCCTCTGAAAAATTGTCTTCTTATGGCCTCATTCATTAAAAATAAAAAAGGTTAAAAAAGCCTTATAAAATTACGTTTTCATACATTTTTCAGTGTATAAACCTTTTTTTAAGCTACTTTATTTTTTATGAATAATGCCATAAGTCTGTAGATAAACCCATTTCTTATTCTTTGGCCTTTTATTTGACTTCTGAATTGCTTAATTTTAACATTACAATAAAGTTCCTTAGACCTGGATGTTTGTATAACCATAGAGATTTTAAGGATTTAGGGCCGCTATATTGAGCTTACACGTATGTACTTTGGGTCGAGCAAGTCTTGTTAACATAAGTGTATTTTTTTATATTGGAAGCCCCTAATTTCTGTCCACCCTGGGCCTATTAGGCCTTACTGTATATTAACCCTTTCCCTGAATTTGTACAATATATTGTACATTTAATTTTGTGTAACATTGGAAGCGTGCTACTAAACATCTTATTAATATTTTTGAAAACAAATTAAAGTTTATGAAGTTCTGGAATGTCACGAATAGTATACGTAAATTTCAAAATCGAAAACGTTTCAAAAATATTTTTAGAATTTAACTTAGAAATAGATTATCTTATTAAATTCCAGTGACACGCAAGTTGTGGTAATTTACTGTACAAAAAATACGTGAAAGTCAAGTAAAATCGCTAATAAAAGCACATACTATGGAAATATAGAAAGCATTTCATCATATAAAAATGCTAAAATTAAAGTGTCATGAGTTATAATAATTTTCCCGAGTGGTCAAAAAAAATGTACAATGTATTGTACATTTACACTGAAAGGTTGTAATTGCCTTGTACAATATATTGTACAAACGTCCGCAAAGGTTGCAGTTGAATAGGCAATTCTAAAAAAGTTTCAAGAAGTTTCTAAAAAATTAAAATAAAATATCAACAAAACTTCCCTTTCAGGCGGGGGCTAGTGGGTTAAAATGTTCTACGGAAATATTTCCACGAAATTTTACTATATATGTCTTAACCTCAGACATTGATTTTAACAATTTTTTTCCCTAGACCCCTAGTAAAATTTTCCGAAGAACAATTTTCTAGAATATATCTANTTCAAAAATATTTTTAGAATTTAGCTTAGAAATAGATTATCTTATAAAATTCCAGTGACACGCAAGTTGTGGTAATTTACTGTACAAAAAATACGTGAAAGTCAAGTAAAATCGCTAATAAAAGCACATACTATGGAAATATAGAAAGCATTTCATCATATAAAAATGCTAAAATTAAAGTGTCATGATTTATAATAATTTTCCCGAGTGGTCAAAAAAAATGTACAATTTATTTTACATTTACATTGAAAGGATGTAAGTGTCTTGTACAATATATTGTACAAACGGCCGCAAAGGTTGCAGTTGAATAGATAATTCTAAAAAAGTTTCAAAAAGTTTCTAAAAAATTAAAATAAAATATCAACAAAACTTCCCTTTCAGGCGGGGGCTAGTGGGTTAAAATGTTCTACGGAAATATTTCCACGAAATTTTACTATATATGTCTTAACCTCAGACATTGATTTTAACAATTTGTTTCCACTTTTTTGAAAACTATTTAGGATGAGACATGAAAACTTAAGGGTTTTAATTTTATAGGGACTTTTACGTTAATGACGTGAGTTTTATCCCCAGGACCCCTAGTGAAATTTTCCGAAGAACAATTTTCTAGAATATATCTATCCTCTAACGACCTTCCAAATTTTTTTTTTGCGGGGTTTCTTGAAGTAAAACGATTTTACTTCAAGGTTAAAACGATCCTTCTAGGCGGGAGCTATTGGTTTAAATATTTCCCATGAAATTTATTTTAATTTCGCTCAGAAATTTATTTTATCCATTTTTTTACTTTTTTGAAAACTACTTAGGCTGAGATAAAAACGGGGTTTAATTAAACGTTTTTACGCTATTCAATCCGTGTTAACATAAATTACTTTCAACGAAAATAAAATCAAAAAATGCCAAAGACTTTTATTATGTATACATTAGATTTGTAAGCATAGGCTGGGGTAAACTCAAAAAATTGTTTCCCACTTCTATCAGTTTTAGGGTTTTGCCGATTTGAGAGTTAGTCTAACTCTGGACCTCATACTTAATCCGGCTCAACTGCAGTTAATTCGCGAATTGATCCGGATCAACGCTGTCGTCGGTTTATGCTTTATAACTGCGTTTCGTCTCCGATTTGGTGTATTTTCGACAAGTTCTTNGACCCCTAGTGAAATTTTCCGAAGAACAATTTTCTAGAATATATCTATCCTCTAACGACCTTCCAAATTTTTTTTTTTGCGGGGTTTCTTGAAGTAAGGGTTAAAACGATCCTTCTAGGCTGGAGCTATTGATTTAAATATTTCCCATGAAATTTATTTTAATTTCGCTCAGAAATTTATTTTACTTTTTTGAAAACTACTTACGCTGAGATAAAAACGGGGTTTAATTAATCGTTTTTACGATATTCAATCCGTGTTAACATAAATTACTTTTAACGAAAATAAAATCAAAAAATGCCAAAGACTTTTATTATGTATACATTAGATTTGTAAGCATAGGCTGGGGTAAACTCAAAAAAATTGTTTCCCACTTCTATCAGTTTTAGGGTTTTGCCGATTTGATTTGATTTTAGTCTAACTTACACCACTCTGGACCTCATACTTAATCCGGCTCAACTGCAGTTAATTCGCGAATTGATCCGGATCAACGCTGTCGTCGGTTTATGCTTTATAACTGCGTTTCGTCTCCGATTTGGTGTATTTTCGACAAGTTCTTCGATAATAGCAAAACATGCTATGCAACCGACGCTTTACAACAGCAGCCATCGGTGACCTGGTCCAGGGAAAACAGTTATAAAAAGTTAACAACGCTTATCTCTTCTTTATTTTCTGCTACAATTTACAACAATAGAAAAGCAGTACACATTTGTAGCACGTTTAGTTCGCGATTGCGTCCGCCACAACATTGCTCAAGCATGTTTACATACATCCACAGATTAGCTGCAAGTAATTTTGTATACGAAAAAAGAGCAGGAAGATTTTTTCG
This sequence comes from Rhagoletis zephyria, assembly GCF_001687245.7. Taxonomy (NCBI): domain Eukaryota; kingdom Metazoa; phylum Arthropoda; class Insecta; order Diptera; family Tephritidae; genus Rhagoletis; species Rhagoletis zephyria. The sequence goes on along the minus strand of NW_016163983.1, from coordinate 2,623 downwards.
AGGCGTGCGGTGCATATCTTTCGTTGCCCCGCGTACAATGCGAGAGGCATGCAGCCAAGTGGCAGCAACACAACAATTTCGCAAACCATACAAAAACTCCCTCGGCAAAACAAAAGTACACAATTTTATTGTAGACTAGCAACAACAAAAGCAAACACAATGCACTTCATTTTGGCAACACAGGGCAATGTTTGTATGTAGTACATACATATATTTATACAAGTAATTGAGAAGCGAGGCTGGGTGTGTGGAAAAAAGAGCCAGCTATGGCACAGTGTGGCACTGTGTGGCTGCGGCTAGACAATGAAATACGAGCTTCTGTTGCAAATTGCTTGTGATGAGCAATGAGCAACATCACAAATTAGCGGCAATAGAAACACACTGAATTACATTCACATGGCGGTGACAGTGAGGACAGCTACGACGACAGAGACTTAACAGAAGAGCAGCAAAGGAGTGCAGACGCATGCTGTGCGTTTGTGGGCGGAAAATAAATGAATGGTTAAGCTGACAATGGGCAAATAGGCAGCGATATGTTGTGAGTTAACTCACACGCTGCCACAAGCGTCAGAGCTTATGAAGAAGAGAAAAAAGAAGAAGAGCGTTTGTGGAAAATACATACATACGAGTATATGTATGTGCATATGTTGCCAGTAAACAAAAGAGGCCAACGTTAAAAGTAGAACAAAAGTGTGGGACCTAAGAGTTGCTATCAATTAAGCGCAACAATTGGCTCAGCGGCAACGCAATTTCCACGGACAAACGCCCACAAAAAATTATGGTGTTGGACAAACACTCACATCTCACCACACAAGTAGGTACATATGCATGTACATACAAACATATGCGCGCAGATTATTATTTAATTGCAAATTTACAAAAGAAAGACATTTTTCAAATTCTTCGCATAAATGCCAAGCGCAATTTGCTGCTGTTTTTGTAGTTCCTATGCTGGCTTCTTGCTTGGATGTGTGCTAAATCTTTCGCATTTAATGCGTTCCTTGTTGATAGCTGGCATTGTACATGTTTATCGCTACTTTTGTGCTTTTGTTGCTCTGGATATCTTGCCAACCCATATACGTACATACATACATACATATCTATGTATTTAAGTACCCTGCAGTGAAATTCTAAACCGGTTAGTAAATATACCAGTTCATTAACTAGTATCAGCTAAAGCGATGGCCTACCAATTTAACAATTTCGAAAAACATACGAGTATGCGATCAGCGACATCCACCTCTAAATTGTCAAAATCAAAAATAAATGAAATTTTTGAAGGCTCTAATTCGTTTGGTTTTGGTTAAGATTTTTCAAATTAAATTAATTCTAGTTAATATAATTATCTAAATTTAAATAAAAGACCATAACTTAGAAAATCTACAGGGTAGCGACGAATAACCGTTACCCAGTTTTTTTTAATAAAAGAGTCCTTTATACAGGAGGCAACCCTCCTCAAAAATATTTTCCGCAGTAAACTTTCCTAAACCTCCCCAGTTTGATACCCATATTGCAGTATTTAATTTATCGTATCAATTAAATTAAAATAATGTGGCAACCTATACAAAAATATTTTGAGCTGTAAGTCTACTTAAATCCCTTTATTTAGAGAGCCATACTGAAATATTTGCTTTATCTTATCAATTTACTTAAACTGAAATTTTTAAACAGGTGGTAACTCTGTAATATTTTTCCTTCTGTATTTTTAGTTAGACCCTTAGCAATACATTGGTGGAAGCTGCACTTAAGGTCATGCGTTGGTTTTCGAGTAATGCGCGTACAAAGATGCAGACAAACAGATGCACATAAATTCTATAAATTGTTGATTTGGCTTCTATAGCTCTTATAAAGATCCCCCATATTAACTTTTCTTGAATGTACAGACATCGGCCTGTTACAATTTTGTTACCTATATGTATAGATTTTCCACAGATTTTACTTAAGTTTTAGTTAAGTAGTTTTTAAATTTTAACCTTTATTGGCGCTTGAGAGAAAAGCGCAAGTGGCACGCAAGTCTTCGTCGGTAATTTAATATACTAACCTGCCCACCTTTACTTCATACACTTTGAAATATTTCTGCTTCCAGATTGTATGAAATTAAATTGTAAAGTGTATTAACTAACCATAGGCGAATTTACCGATTTTGAGTGAGGGGAGTATCCCTTTTGTCCAACTTAAGTCCACATACTCAGAAATCGAATCGACTCAGAACTGGTGACTAGGACAGCCATTCATTCGATCAACCCTATACAGTTTTTGTTTATGGTTTTCTTTTTTTAACAAGTCTAAAAAATTTATTTCAAAAGTTTAAGTAAAATCTTATTCGTCTTCACGCTGTTTCATTCGAGAAAAAACGTATGTAAATAAATACTTGTACCATAAAAAATGTATTATAAAAATTTCTTTTAAAAGAATTTAAATTTAAAAATTATAATAAAAAATAAGAAAGTTAAAAAAAATCCCTGCGCGAGGTCTTAAAACTCGGACCTCAAGATACCACGCTAGCGCTGTGCTTACGGTGACTATCCTTCCTTTATTTTAAAGGACAGTCCTTTATTTTAACCCGGAGTCCTATATAATTTTTTTCAAAATAAAGGACGCTTTTTGTCCTTTATTTCTTAAA
>NW_016163982.1:29663-33850 GCF_001687245.7 Rhagoletis zephyria | reverse complement strand
GTTGCTCATATTGGGTAATAAGCTGAGTAGCCTCGTTGAGATGATGGCATTTCCCAGACGCTCCATACCTCAACCAATGAGAGACTTGGTGGATGAAATCGTGATATTATACGAGGAAGTGAAGTCGTTAAAAGGCAATGAAGGAGTGGCAAAGAAGTCCCACAGATATAAAGCCACTCAAACTCCTCCACCCTTTAAAAAGGTAAAAACTACTCCTAAAAGAGGCCTCGAAGACCCCTCGACTAATGAGGTTAACCCGGCAAAGCGGTCCGGAGTTATCGAAGTGGCTACAAGCCAAAATAATGGCGAAGAGAAAACAATGGTGTCCTATAGAGATGCTTTGGCTAACACTTACCAAACAGCCCCCGGTGAATGGATCGTGAAAAAAGGCAATAAGTCTAATAAGGCTAAGCCAAACCCTAAACCGCTTAAACCGAATGCCATTGTTATCAAGAAGGTAGGCGACATGTCTTACAGCGATATGCTAGAAACAGTTAAAAGCAGTGCTGACTTAAATAAGCTTGGCGAGCAAGTCAAAAGAGTACGCAAAACTGCCAAAGGAGAAATTCTGCTCGAACTCAATCATGTACACGAGGAAAATACAGAAATTTTTAAGAAGGGCGTGCAAAATCTGCTGGGAAATGAAGCGGAAATAAAAGCTCTATCCAAGGTAACCTCGATAGAGATACACGATCTAGATGAGATCACCACAAAAGAAGATATAGCTAAGGCTATATCTGAAACAATAACGTCGATTCAAACCTTCGACTTAACCTGGATCAAATCTCTCCGTAACGGATACTCAGGAACCCAAATAGCTTCGCTTTCGCTACCACAGCTCGTTGCGAAAAGGATTATAGTAGCTCAGAAAATTAAGATTGGGTGGTCAGTATGTCGCATTCGTGAAAAACGACTCTGACCAGGTGTTACAGATGCCTGGATTTTGGTCATCAAGCGAGAGACTGCACAAATGAGGACCGCAGTGGTTGCTGTTTTAAGTGCGGCGAGAAAGGCCATAATGCCAAGCAATGCAACAGTGTACCCTCATGCGTGCTGTGTAAAACAAGTGGGCAGATAAATAAAAGCCATATTGCTGGTGGCAAGCAGTATCCATTCTTTCAGCGTGCGTTAAAAACAAGAGCAAAGATATGAAGTTGCTGCAGCTAAACTTAAACCACTGCGAAGCTTCCCAGCAGCTGCTCTGTCAGACAATTACTGAGGAAAGCATTGATTTAGCAATTCTAAGTGAACAGTACAAGAAACCTAACCAAGGTACTTGGATCTCTGATCATAAAAAGAAGGCCGCGATATGGGTTTGCGGAAAAAAAGGCATTAGTGGCAAACCTAGCAGTCATGAGTTTTTTGTTAAAACAAAGATCGACGGGATATATATTTACAGCTGCTATGCAACACCGAGCCTCAGTCAGCAGGAATTTGAATTGTTACTAGACAGACTTGTGCAAGATGCCACGATGTATTCTCCAAAAGTAATAGCTGGAGATTTCAATGCTTGGGCTTTGGAATGGGGCAGCAGTAGAACAAATAATCTAGGTCATGCCTTGCTAAGAGCATTTGCTTCACTGGACCTGCTTCTGTTGAATACAGGCAACAGAAGCACGTTTGAGAAAAACGGCGGAGGCTCCATTATTGACTTAGCTTTCTGTAGTCAATCGCTGGCAACAAGAACCACGTGGAAGCTAAGCGATAGGTATACGCACAGCGACCACTAATCTATAATAATTGAAATAAAAACTGCAATTACAGTGTCGCGTCAAAATGTCCAAAGTGATGTAAGTAGTTGGTGCACAAAATCTTTTGATATAAATATGTTTAAATTAGTAATTAGCGAAATAAGCAGCGTTATGAATATGTGGGAGAATGCAGAAATCCTCTCAGAAGCCCTCACTCAAGGTCTTATCAAGGCATGCGATTCTTCTATGAGTAGAAAGGTCCGCAGAAACGACCGGAGACCCGTGTACTGGTGGACGGTTGAAATAGCGTCGCTACGGTCACAATGCAATAAAGCTAGAAGAAAATTCCAAAGAAGGTCGGATAAACTAAGGGATAGTTTTAAATCATTGCGAAAGAAATTAAAAGATGCTATAAAAACTAGCAAAAGAGATTGTTTCAAGGAACTTTGTAATGAAATTTATGAGTATCCTTGGGGCGGTGCCTTTAAAGTGGTAATGAAAAAGTTCAAAGCTAGTCAAATGCAGATGCCAACATGCCCGATGTTGCTTAAAGAAGTAGTAGAGACTCTTTTTCCGCGGACGGATCACCAACCATTGCCAGCGTCAATAGATGCTATGGCCTGTTTTCCTCCTGTAAAGAAGGAGGAAATTGAAAGTGCGGCCAAACGATTTAAAAACAACAAGGCTCCCGGTCCTGATGGTATCCCAAATATTGCCATTAAAGCGGCAGTGGATACAATCCCATCAGCATTTTCAGAAGTTTTTAATAGATGCCTTCAAGACGGTATATTTCCGAATAGATGGAAAAGGCAGAGGCTGGTCCTACTCCCAAAGATTGGCAAACAAATGGGGGAACCTGGCTCTTATAGACCCCTGTGCATGATTGATGCTTTAGGTAAGTTGTTGGAGCGTATCATCTGTGACCGTCTATGGGAGCATATTGATTCTACGCATTTCTTGTCTGATGCACAGTATGGAGTCACTGACATAGCCGGAGAAGCAATAAAAGGTAAACGCTGGAAAAACGGCTCAAAAGAATACTGCGCGGTAGTAACCCTAGATGTTAAGAATGCGTTCAACTCACTAGGCTGACCGCATATTATTAGTGCGCTGAAAGCGATCAGCACCCCGGGATATTTGATAAACGTAATAAGTAGCTCTCTAGGTAATAGAGTTCTTTATTATAGTACTGATGCAGGTACGAAGGATTATGTCGTTACCAGAGGTGTTCCTCAAGGTTCCGTCCTCGGTCCGTTGCTTTGGATCATTGCTTACGATGGAGTCTTACGCCTCCCTATTCCAAAAGGTGTTAAAATAATTGTCTATGCTGATGATATTGCGCTAGTTGTCGTAGCGAAAGATATTAAGGGCGTACAGTTGGCCACCTCAAATACTGCTAGCTTGGTCGACGAATGGCTTAAGGATAATGGCTTGCAGCTAGCTATCCAGAAAACTGAAGGTGTACTTATAACAAGCAGGAAGAAGAAAAAAAGTACGACTTTGAATGTAAATGGGTATGTATTTGAGACGATCCCAGCAGTAAGATACCTAGGTGTGATGATAGACGCTAGGTTGTCATACAAAATACACATTGAAACGGTTAGTAAGAAAGCGGCTACAGTCCACAGTTCCTTAGCTAGGTTAATGGCAAATGTAGGAGGTCCTAGTCAGAATCGAAGGAAACTTTTGAGTAAAGTAACACAATCGGTTGTTATGTATGCGGCCCCTGTTTGGGGACATGCACTCAAACATAAATCGCACGCTAATAAGTTAAGCTCGATTTTCCGGCTTAGTTCCCTACGTATATGTAGTGCTTTCCGGACAGTTTCGCATGATGCCGCCAGTGTGATTGCTGGCATAATGCCTGTTGATCTAATGGCTAGCGAGATCCAGCGCACCTACTTGACCTCCCGATCCAAAGGCAGAGCCCTCTCTAAGCATGAGATCGCGGCCGAACGCCAAAAAAGCCTCACCCAATGGCAACAACGGTGGGAAGCGTCTTCGTCAGGTCGCTGGACCTTCAGACTCAACCCGAGTATCGAAGCCTGGCTGAGCAGATCACATGGCGAAGTAGATTTTTATATGACCCAACTGTTGAGTGGGCATGGCTGTTTCAGAAAGTATTTGTGCAAGTATGGTCATGATGACACAATGGCGTGTGGTTCATGTGGAAATGTACCGGAAACTGCAGAGCATATATTCTTTGCATGCCCTTCTTTTTCCGCTAAAAGAAACAAATTAAAAGATTTGGTTCTGACTAGTCCGAGTCCTGAAAACTTGCTATCATACATGATAAATGACATTAAGGTCTGGGACGGAGTGAAATCNATGTACCGGAAACTGCAGAGCATATATTCTTTGCATGCCCTTCTTTTTCCGTTAAAAGAATCAAATTAAAAGATTTGATTCTGACTAGTCCGAATCCTGAAAACTTGCTATCATACATGATAAATGACATTAAGGTCTGGGACGGAGTGAAATCTGTCAGTAAAGAAA
>NW_016163982.1:28618-29357 GCF_001687245.7 Rhagoletis zephyria | reverse complement strand
ATAATGGTGGTGGCTTAGCGTTCATCACGCACCACACCGTGCAGTATCGTCTAATCGAAGCAGACATCGACCGCAGGGATACCACCCTAGAATTAATAGGGCATCGCTATCCGGTCAGGCGAGTTGAGCTCGAAATATTTAACATATACATATTCCCTGTCACCTGCTGCCCGGCAGGATATCACCCTGATATAGGTGCGCTCCTCAGAGGTGAAAACCGTATGGTAGTAGGTGACTTTAATGCGCACCACGATCTTTGGCACTCAAGCCTGTCAAACGATCGTAGGGGAACAGACTTGGCTGAGCAGATAGACGATTCGACATTCTGCACAATGAACGACGACGCACCCACCAGGATTATGGGTAACTGCAGTAGCTCGCCAGACATCACAATAGTCAGCGCTGGTCTGATAAACAGCATAACATGGCGACCTATGCTGACTCTAGCATCAGACCACCTACCCATAGTCATCTCGATAGATAAACCAACCGACTTTGCCTCCGCCAAACACCGGACCTATATCAACTTTTCTAAAGCTGATTGTAAAGGTTACGCGGAGTTTACCGAAAACACCTTCACAGCGCTCCCCACACCAACCGACGTCCATCTCGGTGAACGTAAGTTCCGCAGGGCTGTCACGTCCAAACTTCCCTGCCGAAGCGGCTGTTCTAGAGCGTGATAGCCTTCGTCAGGCCGATCCCGGAGATCCCCGTATCAGGCATCTCAACGCGGAGATTC
>NW_016163982.1:22771-26371 GCF_001687245.7 Rhagoletis zephyria | reverse complement strand
GACAGACGGACAGACGGACAGACGGACATGGCTAAATCAACTCAGCTCGACGTTCTGATCATATAAGTATACATTTTAATGGGTCTATCTCTTTTTGTTCTGGTACTTACAAACATCGGACCAAAGTTATAATACCATTTCATGCTCATGAAAGGTATAAAAATGGAGATCCAGTTAAGTTTTTCGATATAACTTTGGTAAATGTTATTCGATCGGTAAGTAATAATTACCAAATTGAAGGCGAGACTTACTGTTACTGATTTATTATAATAAGTACCAGGTTGACCGAGCTTTGCCCGGAGTGCATATCCTTTCTGAAGTTTTCAAGATTTGGATAGCTTTAAAAAAATATTTTGGAAATAAACAAACAAAAAAATGGATTTCGATATCTATTAAGTAAATTCCTTACTCTAAAATTTAGGTGGCAACCCTATTCCGAAATATGCTGGAATGAATTGTACATATCTTGAGCGTGTATGTACTATGTATATGTAAATGTATAAAAAAATGTTGATTGCAAATAACAAAATAGAAATTTGTATTACATAGAAGCGTGGAAACCCTGATGAAAAATATTTTCTGACCAAAGTTTTCAACAATGCCTTTCATTTGATATCCATATTGCGATGTTTTAGATAAATTGTGAAGAATCGAAAATAAGTGGCAACCTTACACTATTATCCTAAGAAATGACATCTGTACTAATTATATAAAGAGAAGTCCCTTTTTTTTGTAACAGGTAATCTCGCGAACGGCTGGTCCGATTTTCATGAAATTTAGTATATAAATAGCTTTGGGTAACCACCATATTTGAGGCTAAAAAAAATTACTTTTTTCGGGTAAGTGGACCAGGGACCGGTCTATTCGAAAAAAATCTTATTATGGTCCGATTTGCTTAAAATTTGGTACGTAAGTAGCTTTTTAGCATATATGATCCATTTTTTCCGGGAAGTAGTTCAGGGACCGATCTATTCGAAAAAAGCGCATTTATGGTCCGATTTGCTTAACATTCGCTACGTATGTAGCTTTTTAGCATATATTAGCACATACGGTCCATTTTTTCCGAGAAGTGGACCAGGGACCGATCTATTCGAAAAAATCGTATTTAAGGTCCGATTTGCTTAAAATTCATTACGTAGGTAGCTTTTTAGCATATAGTTATTAGCATATAGGATCTATTCGAAAAAATCTTATTATGGTCCGATTTGCTTTAAATTTGGTACGTAAGTAGCTTTTTAGCATATATGATCCATGTTTTCCGAGAAGTGGACCAGGGACCGATCTAATCGAAGAAATCGTATTTATGGCCCGATTTGCTTGAAATTCGGTACGTAGGTAGCTTTTTGCCTGGATAAGCTNAGGTCCGATTTGCTTAAAATTCATTACGTAGGTAGCTTTTTAGCATATAGTTATTAGCATATAGGATCTATTCGAAAAAATCTTATTATGGTCCGATTTGCTTTAAATTTGGTACGTAAGTAGCTTTTTAGCATATATGATCCATGTTTTCCGAGAAGTGGACCAGGGACCGATCTAATCGAAGAAATCGTATTTATGGCCCGATTTGCTTGAAATTCGGTACGTAGGTAGCTTTTTGCCTGGATAAGCTTATAGATTCCTGTTTTCCAATTTTCATGCAATTTCAAATATAAATAGTTTTGAGCAACGACCATATCAAGGATTCGTCACTTGGCAAGATTTTTTTGCGCCAATCAGAAACAACGGATACTGTCAAAATATAATTATAATATATCTCAGCTAATATATATTTTGAAAGCCGTTTTTTAGGTTTCGCAAGGCTCGAGAGCGGCTGAACCGATTTTTTTGAAACTGCCACCTGCCGCACGTGTTCCAAGGATGGTTTTAAGCTAAAAAAAATCTATATGTAAAGGGGGCGTGGCAATTCCCATACAAACCGAATTTCTCATGCTACATATCTCTGACAGTGTGCATGGTAGAGTTCTGGAACTTGGTATGGAGATATACGAAATCAATCGCATACCCTTGGAAAAATATAAGCTATTGTAAAAAGGGGTGTGGCATCTCCCATACAAACCAAATTTTTCATACTACGTATCTCTGGAAGTGTTCATGGTAGAGTTCTGGAACTTGGTATGTAAATATACGAAATCAATCGCATACCCTTGGAGAAAAATTTGAGCTATTGTAAAAAGGGGTGTGGCATCTCCCATACAAACATAATTTTTCATACTGCATATCTCTGGAAGTTTTTTGGTACTTTGTATGGAGATGTACGAAATGAATCGCATACTCTTGGAGAAAAATTGGAACTATTTGAAAACCTTACAAACCAAATTTTTCATATTGCATATCTCTGGAAGTGTTCATGGTAGAGTTCTGGAACTTTGTATGGAGATGTACGAAATAAATCGCATACTCTTGGAGAAAAATTGGACCTATTGGAAAAGGGGGCGTGGCATCTTCGAAACAAACCGAATTTTTCATACTGCATATTTTTGGAAGTGTTCATGGTAGAGTTCTGGAACTTTGTATGGAGATGTACGAAATAAATCGCATACTCTTGGAGAAAAATTGGACCTATTGGAAAAGGGGGCGTGGCATCTTCGAAACAAACCGAATTTTTCATACTGCATATTTTTGGAAGTGTTCATGGTAGAGTTCTGGAACTTGGTATGGAGATATACGAAATCAATAGCATACTCACGAAGAAAGGGCAGCTGTTGGAAAGGGGGGCGTGGCACCTCCCATATAAATCGAATTTTTATACTGCATATCTCTCATGGAAAAAATTTGGGCTATTTTAAAAAGGGGTGTGAGGCCTACAAACGTACCGACCTTTAGCTATCTTTGAATGTATTTATAACTCTTCTGTAGGTGTGTTTGTGAGTGAAATCCTCCTAAATGGTTGTACGAATTTTAACGAAACTGTTTGTGTGTGTTTGAGTGGGTCTCTGGATGGTTTAGTTTCACAATTTAATCCGACAGGTGGCGCTGTAGTTGAGTTATTACTAAAAATCTTATTTATGATCCGATTTGGCTAATGTTTTAAATATGTATGTAATACTATTGCAAAAACCTGCTGCCAAGTGGTGCTGAAGTCGAGTTATTACTAAAAATAGCCAAGTGAGAAAAGGGGCTGTGAAGGTCAGATTAAATCGACCCGTTGCACCATTGAGTATATCGACGCTCCTGCGTTGCAATTGGCCCAATGGATGTGATTTTCCAATATTATTATGCGTTCAAACTTTTAAGGTATTCCGTCTTAAATAAGTATATTTATATTGTATTTCTGTAGAACAATGATTCGCACCCATTTTGAAATTGTCACTAACTATACTGTAAAGCTTTTAGGACATTCACTATAGAACCGGCTCCTTGTTGCCGCCAGGGAGTGAAGAGGAAAAAATGTATTTCACTTTGCGAATAACCGTGCTATGAAATGCCGCACAACTGGAGAATTTCAAGAACTTCTTCACGGATATAACACTTTCCTTAGGTTATTTAAAGCGGCAAATGACCACCAAACCATAATCTTAGCAGACGAATGTGCCAATGAAAATCGTAAACGTGAATTGTTGGTGAAAATGTTGGACCAAAAAGTTTCAATAAAATATATAA
>NW_016163982.1:0-14926 GCF_001687245.7 Rhagoletis zephyria | reverse complement strand
TTGTATGGAGATGTACGAAATAAATCGCATACTCTTGGAGAAAAATTGGACCTATTGGAAAAGGGGGCGTGGCATCTTCGAAACAAACCGAATTTTTCATACTGCATATTTTTGGAAGTGTTCATGGTAGAGTTCTGGAACTTGGTATGGAGATATACGAAATCAATAGCATACTCACGAAGAAAGGGCAGCTGTTGGAAAGGGGGGCGTGGCACCTCCCATATAAATCGAATTTTTATACTGCATATCTCTCATGGAAAAAATTTGGGCTATTTTAAAAAGGGGTGTGAGGCCTACAAACGTACCGACCTTTAGCTATCTTTGAATGTATTTATAACTCTTCTGTAGGTGTGTTTGTGAGTGAAATCCTCCTAAATGGTTGTACGAATTTTAACGAAACTGTTTGTGTGTGTTTGAGTGGGTCTCTGGATGGTTTAGTTTCACAATTTAATCCGACAGGTGGCGCTGTAGTTGAGTTATTACTAAAAATCTTATTTATGATCCGATTTGGCTAATGTTTTAAATATGTATGTAATACTATTGCAAAAACCTGCTGCCAAGTGGTGCTGAAGTCGAGTTATTACTAAAAATAGCCAAGTGAGAAAAGGGGCTGTGAAGGTCAGATTAAATCGACCCGTTGCACCATTGAGTATATCGACGCTCCTGCGTTGCAATTGGCCCAATGGATGTGATTTTCCAATATTATTATGCGTTCAAACTTTTAAGGTATTCCGTCTTAAATAAGTATATTTATATTGTATTTCTGTAGAACAATGATTCGCACCCATTTTGAAATTGTCACTAACTATACTGTAAAGCTTTTAGGACATTCACTATAGAACCGGCTCCTTGTTGCCGCCAGGGAGTGAAGAGGAAAAAATGTATTTCACTTTGCGAATAACCGTGCTATGAAATGCCGCACAACTGGAGAATTTCAAGAACTTCTTCACGGATATAACACTTTCCTTAGGTTATTTAAAGCGGCAAATGACCACCAAACCATAATCTTAGCAGACGAATGTGCCAATGAAAATCGTAAACGTGAATTGTTGGTGAAAATGTTGGACCAAAAAGTTTCAATAAAATATATAAAAATTTTGGGCGGGACGAAATTCGCCGGGTCTGCTAGTTTTTTTATTTAGGGAAAGCATTGTTTAAGAACATTCTCTTGGTATCCATATTTTACCTTTTTTTCTAAACAAAGAATTAAATAAATATGCGATGCAAAATAGGTGGCAACCTTTTAAAAATATTTTTTAATTAGGGGTATTTAAAATACCTTCCATTTGATACCCATATTATGATGTTTTAATTAATTTGTAACTAATTTCGAATAAGTGGCAACCTTATACGAGTCTTCTCAGAGATAATGCCTATTCAGATAACCTTAAAATCCAAAACATTATATGTGTACAAACTTTCATCAAAATCGTTAGAGCTGTTTCCGAGAACCCTATGGATATATATATATATATACAAGAATTGCTCGTTTAATGTAATAAGATATGATGAAAATCGTTCAGATTATAAACAAATTATTTTAAAATAAAAAAAATTGTGAACAACATTTTTTGTAATTTTCCTATATTTGCAATTTTTATATTGTATGCATAATTAGTGTTTCTAGAAGTTGTGCCTGTTCAGTGTTTCCATACACATTTGCAAAACAAAATTTTTCCACGGTGAGTGAAAATAATGGCTTTTCTATTAGAGCTACCGAAATTGTTCTTAAATTTGCGAAAATTCGCAAACTATAGCTAAATTAAAAAAAGGTTCGAATATTTGGAACCAGTGACCTAAATGCACGCCAGTAATAAATATTAATGCTGTTCTTTACATCTTTTGGCAATAGGTCAGTGCAATTATCAAGAGAATAATTAAAATTTGAGATTAACGGTAAGCTAAAGGGCTGCGAGTAAGCATATTTAACTTTATCTTTTGCGTTAACGGGTTCATTATCTAATAACATGCATGAACCCAGAATTTTTAACAAGAATTGGTCTTATTCGACTAGTGTGCTGTGGGTCACTTGGTGGTCGATGCGCGGGCTCTTACAATTGAAATAAAAGACTAATATTTTGCAGGCTTGTTGTTGACTTCATGATACAATATATTTTCACTATCACCCGCCCTAATGTTGTTGTTGATAGTGTGTATGGATGTATGGATATGCAACAACGTCGTGTATGTACAGAGACAAAGGAAACATTTTCTTTGTAGATCTTCCGAACGTAGCAATGCTTTGCTCAATGTAAAAATTTTAAAATCTTTCGACGCAAATATTTGTGCAAAGTTTCAGATCGAGAACTTTAATTTGATGTATAATTTGTCTCTGTGCGATTTGTAGATCGCTGGGAATAAGTGCCTTGTTCCAGAATAATATATAGATTTAATTAACTCACTTTTTGACTTTTTATATTTCGAAAACTGTTCTCATTCCTTAGAATTAGAATTATTTTAAACTATGTAGTGTAATCAAAAAAATGTCTCTTCTTTCCGTAACAGATATTCGGATTAGTGCCTTTCAATAGCACAGAACTCGATGCAAATATTGCCGTGGACTATGGCCTCGTCGTTGTTATGCCACTTGTATACCTAGTTTGCTACTACTACGTCAACTTTCAAGGGTTCGGCGTACACCAGTTGGTGGAATGTAACAGCATCTGCCGCCTTAGTATCACACTTTTGATATATGTGGGATGTTTCCTTTATTTAACGGTTCATTTCCTAACGATTTTGCGTCGAAAATCATTCTACATCGAGTTTGGAAAAAGGCTGAAGGAAATTGACGCACTAACTGCTGATTGCGGCAAGTTGGCTAATGGTCGTAACAAACTGGTTATGCCTGAAAAGAAAAGGCTGTTCTATATAACTTGGGTACTTGTTTTATTAGCATTTGGATTATCAATTTTCTACGATGTAAAAGAGGCTTTCAAGTACATAATATATCCGATTAATCTTTAAAAATATATCAAATTCCACTTTTCATTTTAAGGTATTACGGACCGTATTGCATTGTATCAAACATGGTTATAACATTCCCATACGTTGCTGGAAGTATAGTACAAGGAATGTTCGTATCAAATGTGTCTATAATATCAGAACGTTTTCGGGTGCTTAATATTCTATTCGATAAAATCAATCATCAAAGAGATAAAAATAATTCTCCCATAGCACTCCTGGATATAGAAAGTGATTCTAAAAAAAACTATAACAGAGACCCTGCAGTCGTAAGCAAATTTACGCAGAATAAAACTGAGAATCGACAACAGAGAAGCATAAAATCAGTTGATACAAGCAATACTAATGACGGCGACTTTGCTGAAGGGTATGATTCTGCCGAAGATGTGCATTTCTCTAAAGCGTACGATGAGGCCCGTTCAAGTAATGGGTGAGTATGTAATCTTCAGCAAATAATTTGTGAGCTTGCACAAGATGGTCGGACCCTATACAAAAAAAATTATTGTACATTAGAGTAGGGCACTTTAGTTCTTTTGAGTTAACCGTTCAGTTGTAGTTCGTGCACCTTAGTGAGCTAGCTCTAGGTTATATCAAGGCATATCAAACAGATAGTAGCTTTAGAGCAATAACAACAGTTGCGTGTATTTTTTTGTTGCTTCTGGTATCGAAAGTGTCAAAAAATGTTCTGATTTGTTTCTTATAAATCAAAGCGTGCCATGTGAAATACATCTATATACTACAGTAAACCCCGCTTCAGTACCTCACGAAAAATGTCAGTTTTTGAGGTATTTAGGCGGGTTGGGTACTTAAAAGAACCCGCTTAAGTACCTCGATGCGGGTACTTAAGCGAACATAATTATTGATGTAGTTAAATATTTTTGTTAACTTACATAAATATGTAAATCCTTGAATAAAACATGAACATTTAATGAAGTATGTATACGGAGTTTAAAACCAAGACCGTAGCATTATTTAAGATTTTTCAATTAAAATACAGTTCATTCCCTAACAAATATCACATAAACCTAAGCTTAAGATTTTATACAATACTTAAAGAAACTTTAATACTTTTTTCTCTGAAGTGTTTTTTGATAATACAGTTTTATAGCCCATTAAATTTTGGTGTAACAATGTGCTGGTTTCAAGTGGCTAAAAATTACCGTTGATTTTTTATAATTTTTTTGTCGAAGGTGTGTAACGCTGTCACTGAATTTCAAAATATGTAAATATTTTAAGGAATTCTAAAAGAGCACTTAAAAGGGGTAAATTATATGTAAAGTGGTAAATGGGGTACGAAAAATTTAGGCACTTAGGCGGGTTGGGTAAATAAGCGGGGAGGCACTTAAGAGAGGGATTTTCTTCAGATTACATTCAAAAATTCATACTGCCCAAAAATGTGTTTTAAGCGGGTTAGGTATTTAAGCGGGGGGGGTCCTTAAGCGGGTTTCACTGTATATATAAATTTCAAACCCAACGTGAGAGCAAAACAGCCGATGTACTGGGTCGATTTCTATGATTCAAGTTTTAAAATGACATATTTCTACCACAGTAGGACACAGTGGTATTTTTAAAATGAAATTTTAATAATAAATTTGTTTAATTAAAGTATTAAGTTGATCAACAATACCACGCATTGCTAGACCGTTTGCCTTTCACGCGTTTGTGCTTGGGAGCATAAACAAACCACATACATCAAGGCGAATTTTAAACAAGGTAGTGTTACGGGCGAATTTAGATTTTCGCCGCGGGACTTCCTAATATCAAAATGATGTGTTTGTTGTAAACAAGGCGAATTCATATTACAACAAACACATCATTTTGACATTCGGTAGTACAGCGGCGAAAATCTAAATTCGCCAGTAACACCACCCAGTGATCGGACTTCTACCACATTGTGGTAGATCTACCACTTTTTTGAGCATCTACCACGTCTACCACACAAGGTCTGAAATCTACCACATATTCGCGTTTTTGAGTAGTTTTATTTTTGCTCGACATGATTTTCTTAAGTTTAAGAGCACAAATTGTCCAACACTAAACACTAACAACAGGCAGAATGGGAGGATAAAATAAACCGTAAAATAGTAAATATTCCCAATATTAAAATTTTCAACAGGAAACGTGGTTTTATTGTGTTAAATTGCAAAATATATGATTTATAAAAAAAAATTAATAGCGAGAATGTTAAAAAATGGCGATTTTTGTGAAAGCATTAGCAAATTTCAGTGTATCTAAAGTTTCTTAAGCGTTGTTTACTTTTACTTGAGAATTGTCAAAATCGTCAAATCCCAAGCAGCGGTTTCTGGAACGTGCCAAATTTGTTCGCTACATCGTGATGTGATAAAAAGAAAAGCTGGCAGCACTCCGCAAGGTTACAGAAATCTTTCAAAATATGTTCGAAAAATATTTTGATATTTTACACTGTCAAGGAAAAATATTGCCAAAACTCAACGCAATTTTTAGCAACTTCAATCTTGCACTTTATTATACTAAAATTAATTTTTTTGTTAGACTCTAATTAAAATGTTTGCAATTTAGGTGAAATTTTGCAACATTTTTTAAATTTTTGTACAAAGTTTAATCCAAACCCTGAGATCTACCACATTTTGTTTAAATCTACTACATTTTTTTCCAGATTCTACCATAAAAATTTTTTTTAAATCCGATCACTGACACCACCTTGTATAAATTCGGCTTGACCTACATATTTCTCTATTCTCTTCTCTTTTTATACTCAGCTAGCACAGCGCAAAAATTAAAAAAAGAACCTTTGCCAGCCTCAGACATGCGCAAAGAGAAATTTATGTACAACCAGCGCTGCGCCCAAAGCGTAATTTATGTATGTACAAGCAGCGCTGCGTTCAAACAAACAAACACTGTACATCGTGTATTTCGTTTGGCAACTGTTTTTGTTTGTTTACTTCAAAATGCTGCTTGCTGCGATATCGGCACATGGTCACTGTAAAGCTGAAATTAGTCAAGAACGTAAACCTACCGGTACGTAAACCCGAGTCAGCTGACACGATCTGTCTTACCAAAGCGCCATGTAAATGAAAACTCAACACCGCAGAATTTTTCTGTAGTTGTAGCCCGTAGCGCAGAAATCTGCGGAATTTAGATTTTTCCGTGTCAGCTGATTTCTCCTTCTTTAGATGGTTGCCACTTCGTCAGTTTTNGATGGTAAAAAAGATATAAGTTCCTACTCAAAATATGTTTAAAATATTTGAAATTTACTATTGAATAAGGTTTTTGTTGAAAACTAAGTAGTTTATATTTAGCTAAAATCTATTATAGCACGAAAAATTGTAGTTGAAAGGGTAAGTTTATGAAAAGGCATTGATGAGTGGCAACAGTGTAGTAAGCAACACTGAGGGCTCCAGTAATCAACAAAATTCTGCGTATACAGACTGCGTTTAAGTACACGTTCTGCGTTCTCGACTAATTTCAGCTTTAGCTTCTTGGCAAGGCGAATTTATACAAGGTGGTGTTGATGGCGAACAGTGTTACCACTTTGGATTTATTACCGAAACTGGTAGAAAAATTTCGTTTGGTAAAAAGGTAACTTTTTTTCCATTTTGGTAGATTTTTGATCAAATATTTTATGCAGAAAACAAACGAAAGTTGAAAATTTAAGTTCTAGCTTTATTTTTCTTAATTATCTTTATATTATCAAATTCTTTCCAAACGCTTTCAAAATGATGTTTACTATTTACTCTATTACATTAGTTTTCGAACGGATTAATGTTCACCTTTTTACATATATGTAAAAATATATGTATATATATTGGCAGTAAGAGCTAGTACCGTCCGAAAACACTACAGTACAGATATATCAATAAACTCGTACGAAAGAAAAGGAACACATACGTTTATAAATAAACATGTACACGACACATTTACAAAACCAGCACTCAAGTACACAATAGGGGTATTCTCGAAGTATTGCACGATGCACGTATTGCACGAAATGCAAAAATACTATCCCAAATTTCGAAGAGTACGAGAGCACCCCATTGCAAAGTGGTAGAATGCATGGGTAGCAAGCAGCGAAATTATGTATCAAATACAATAACAAGAGACAGCAGAAAAAAATGAAGTGAGCGAGATGAGAGGAATGAGAGAAATATGTAGCAATTCCAACAACAAAACAACTAGCACAGGGTCGCATATATCTTGCTATGCTATTTTGCAAAATATATACATGGGTTTCGACGTTGCATATTTTGCAGCGATAGGAAATGTCGTTTCCCATGTATTTTGTTGTTGTGTGTTTGCAAGTTATGCAATCCATGCAATCCGTGCTACGTGCAATGGCTTTGCAAGATTTGGAGAATACCCCTAATACATTGACAAAAACAGTACTAGACTGTCTCGCTTTGATTTCGGAATGCTTACACATCGAGATGTTAGCTTACTGTCAATAGTTGCGTTTTTTTACTCATTTCCAGTAAAATCCAGTAAAAGTTTTTACGAATTTTCATGTTTTGGCGTTTTCGTACGCAAAAACTTGCAAAGTAGGGGAAATTGAGAGAGCGAAAAATGACAGCTGAAGTTGCAAGTTTTTACTGGATTTTACTGGATAAATTTTTACTTGTAAGAATTTGCCAGTACGAAAAACAGCTGATCGCATGTTGCTGGATGAAATTTAAACTAATAAGGAAACTGTTTGTGGCTTTTTATTGTTGAATTTCACAAAATAAACCTATTTAAATACAAAATATATTGTTTTATAAGGAATTTGCTGCGAATAAACAACCAATTTATCAGCTGTTCATGAAACTTGCAAATTATTACTGGAAAAGCGTTCGCGTACTTTTTTGCAAATTTTTTCTATGAGAGCGAATTCTTAGAAATAAAGTTACTGGAGAGTTACTGGCAATTTACTGGATAATTTGTAAAAAAACACAACTAATATAGAAGTATTACATATATGCCTTTTTATGTATATCAACAAAGGGCGAACATACCTAGCTCGTTTCAAAATCACAGTATATAAAGTAATAAACCTTTTCGCAGTTTTTCACCATTTGGTCCCAGAGGAGTACTTTTGGGTTGTGTGCAGCGCTTTCGTTTTGCGCGCACGGCAACACTTACTGTGGGGAATTTCGCCTCATGATTAGAAAAAGTTCATTTCGAGGAAAAATACACATAACTATGTGTTATATATGAACTAAATGTAGGTGAAGTATAATATTCATCTTTAATGTATGCTGATATTCATGCTTAATGAAGAATAATATCAATAGTTAAGTACGTAATTAACGCTTGTGTTTTATAAACTGGAAAACTCAAATCGTAATTATAGCATTGAATGGAGTTTTCTTAAATGTAAGTTTAAAATAAAAAAAGTCCATTGTAAGATTATATTTTTATGAAAAGCGTAAGTTTTGTGAATTTATCAAGCCAAATTCTAAATTTCCGAATATATTTAAGTCTTTATTAAAAAAAAAACAAGGTTTGTATAGCTATACATACCCCAATGCCTGCCAGCGCATCCGCCCAGACAGTCCATTAAGCACACCCAAGTTTGAGTGATCTACAAGTTACAAGCGTTTTCAGCATTTAACAGTTCATTATCATGTACGGTGTAATATTAATTATTATACACTGAACTATGAACTATGAACTATCTGTACTAGTATCTATAATAATAGACAATAAGTTGCAATGTTATTACAATTTTGCAATTAGTTTCGGGCACTATTACACATTCATGACTTGCGCCACTCTGCCATAGTACGGTCGTTGCTCCCTTTCATACCACAGTAATTTTGTATACAACTCTGAATCAACAAAATGCATGCTCCTTACCCCCGAGGATTACTCAAAAAGGTTTATTACTGTATACACTGTGTTCAAAATTCATTTAACTGAAATCGTGGTGGAAGAATTGAATTAGTAAAAAGAAAAATGGACAGGTATGTAATTAGAAAATGTCATTGTATATATGAAATATTTAATTAATAAATACCGCAGATTTGTTGTTCGAAAAGACATCCCGACAAGTGCAAATACAGAGATGGACAGTGGCAATGAGAGCAGGTTCACACATAGGCATTTTGTGTATTTTGCATGATTTACTAAAATTTTGTATTATTTTAAGCTCGAGCGACGAACGGAAGCCTGAGACCAGGAGAAAGTTTCGGACGGAGTGGCTGGCCACATTTTCTTGGCTTAGGAACATAAATGGCGGGTGCTATTGTATCGCCTGCGAACTAATTTGGTAAGCCACTACAGTCACCTCAAAAATCACGCTTCTTTAAAAAAGCATTTGCGAAATGTTGCGAAGAAAAAAAATCAAATACAAATTAAACAATGTTTAAAGACGGATCAGGCCAGCTTTAAAAAAAAAATTTACCATGCCGAACTAAATCTGACTATGTTTTGCACACAGCACAATTTATATTTTTTGTTAATGGATTTTTGCCTCAATTGCTAAGTGAGTGCTGTCCGGCAGAACAAAATCAAAGATGTTGACTGAAGTCTTGGGAGCTAAGGCAAAAGAAAACATTGTGTCCGTTCTTCAAACAACAAAATTTTCTTGCATCATCGACGAAACGACGGACGTCGGCAGTAAAAAATCGCTAGTTATTGTGAGATATTATGACAAGTTAGCTCATAAAGTGCGAGACAGGTTTCTAAGTCTCATCGAAGTTTCTAACACGGATGCCGATTCGTTGTATAATTACATCAACGATTTTTTTTCTGCAACTATCATGCCATTAAAGAATAGGGGTATTCTCCAAATCTTGCAAAGCCATTGCACGCAGCACGGATTGCATGGATGGCATAAATTGCAAACACACAACAACAAAATACATGGGAAATAACATTTCCTATCGCTGCAAAATATGCAACGTCGAAACCCATGTATATATTTTGCAGAAATAGCATAGCAAGATAAATGCGACCCTGTGCTAGTTGTTTTGTTGTTGGAATTGCTACATATTTCTCTCACTCCTCTCATCTCGCTCATTTAATTTTTTTTGTGCTGTATCTTGTTATTGTATTTGATACATAATTTCGCTGCTTGCTACCCATACATGCTACCACTTTGCATTGGGGTGCTCTCGTACTCTTCCAAATTTGGAATAGTATTTTTGCATTTCGTGCAATCCGTGCATCATGCAAGACTTCGAGAATACCCCTATTGTATTAGGGCTAGCAACTGACGGAGCTAATGTTATGGCAGGGGAACTGGGTGGCCTAAAGGCGAAATTTATGAAAGATGGGGATACATTTTACATAAAATGCTCGTGTCATTCTTTGCATCTGTGTTCTGCCTATGCATGCAAAAAGCTACCAATTGAAATAGACAAATTATGTCGGAACATTTATACTTTCTTTGCGAATAGTGCCAAACGAATATACGATTTCAAAGAATTTCAAGAATATTGTCAGGTTGAGCCGCGCAAAATATTAGGCGTTTCAACCACGCGATGGCTTGCATTAGAAGGAGTGATTAACCGAATTATTGAGCAATGGGATGCCTTGCAATTATATATTGTTTCCAACGTAATTGCAGTGAATAGAATTAATGCGGCTAAATTGGTGAAAAAATGGGGAATCCCTCTTTAAGGGTTTACTTCTTATTCCATTCATATGTTCTTAAAATAATTAACGATTTAAACAAAGATTTCCAATCAGAAAAAATTCGTCTACTTCGTGAATATGACCATTAAACTTATTTTATCTAATTTTATGAAAAACAGTGTTTGAAAAACTAAATAACTATAACGACGAAAAAATTACGTTTGAAAACATAAGCAAGGCGCAGCAGGACATGTTTTTGAATATAGATCAAATCTTTATTGGTAATAATACAGAAACCTTTCTAAAAAAGTCCGGTCTTTGTCAATCCGAAGTGATTGAAGTTAAAGAATATATTTTAAAGTTTTATGTTGGGCTTATTGTTCACTTTAAAAAGCGATTTGATTTTTCCAGAAAAGACTTGCAATATCTGTCTATAATAACATAAGGGGTATTCTCTGAGTCTTGCAAAGCCCTTGCACGGTGCACGGATTGCACGGTTTGCAAAGCTGTCCCATACGAAAACCGGTTTTAACCGTGCAATCCGTGCAATCTGTGCACCATGCAAGGGCTTTGCAAGACTCAGAGAATACCCCTATAATAACTCCGATTGAAGTTATTTCAAATGATGAACTTTCATTGTTGCCTTTACTTCCAACATTTCCGTATTTGGTTGAAGGAAACTCGGAAGATGTTAATACAGAATGGAAAATGTTGAGGCTAAGCATCATCGGCCTTCAGCCTGATATGGATATTATAGATTTTTGGGAAAAAATCTCATTGCAAAAAAATGGGCTGGGAGAACAATGTTTTAAAAATCTCTCGAGCTTCGTATTTAAGATTTTGTCACTACCTCATAGTTCTGCTGCTGCAGAAAGGAAGTTTTCTGATTTAAACCTCATAAAAACTAGGATTAGAAACCAACTAAATATAAGTACTGTTGATACAATAATGCTATCAAAAGAATTCATTGCTGAAAAAATCGAACCACACTATGTGTGGTGTGCAAATGAAGCCTTCAAGTAAATACATATGTACATAAGTGCATACGTATATACTTTAGTTAAAGTTACCAAAGGCCCTTAATGATGAATTTGTTTTTAAGTGAAGCAAACAATTTTTCAAGCTTTTATAATGAATGCTTTATCGCGGGTTTCTGGAAACAATATTCACAATTGCATTTTCAAGATATAAACAAACGGAATATTTTGAAAAAAAGCATATTTCCAAAAATTGTATGTAAGGCCTTGGGTAATGTGAATAATCACACATATGTAGGTACATGTATTTTTATACGTATTTCTTGTAAATTTTCAAAATGTAAATTTTACAAACATTTTTTTTTTTAGATACATGTATAAATTATTAAGCTTTAAGTTTGTATTGATCGAAAACCGAATATCTTCATTCTTTATGAAACAAAACTTATATGCTCTCAAAGAGCGAAGTTAAATAAAATGTTCCTTATTAGAAAACTGTAAATTTTTTATTGAAATAGCTAAAATGATATTGGTAGATTTTTTCCAGATATGGTAGATTTTTTTTTAATTGGATGGTAAGTTTTATTTTTTTCCAGTGGCAACCCTGATGGCGAATTTAGATTTTCGCCGCGGTACTTCCTAATGTCAAATGATGTGATTGTTGTAAACAAGGCGAATTCATTTTACAACAAACACATCATTTTGACATTAAGAAGTACCGCAGCGAAAATCTAAATTCGCCATCAACACCACATTGTATAAATTTGCCTTGCTTCTTGGTGTGGCATACATATGTACATACATTGATCTTCAGATTTTCCTTTATTTCGTAACGATGAAGTTCGTGAAAAAAGTTGCCGCTGCACAGCAGAACCCTAATTTTAGATCGTTGTAGTAGCATGCAGAATAAATAACACAAATAAATGTCTGCTTCGCTTCATGCAAATTCTGCACAAAACAAAACTCAACAATGTTAGTTCAACCGATCGGCATTCAATCAATTGAGTTAGACTTGAATACATGCATACATAGAACATAAGTATGTTCAAATTAAAATTGACATGGTAAAGTAATTTAGCCGTGCTTTTTATGGGAATCCTGCCTCTGTCTAGCCTAATTCCAATTTTCCAATGCTGTAGTGCAGAGGCAGGCAGCTTCGACGGAGAATTTTTGTAGCGTGCGAGAAATTGATGTCACTGTGTGCGTGCGAACAAGCGGTGCGGTTGAATGAAGCTTCCCTGCAAAAAATGGGACTAATCCGGGATGACTCCGGGAGCAATCGCAAAGGAGCATGCGACTAATACCACTTTTGATCTCTTTATATGGAATGAACTGATCGCTTTTGTTCGAGCATGTCCTATGAAGAGACTAATTNGAATACTCTCTCTGTGTGCCAACGCCGCACATGAAATTTCATTGACTAAGTGCGTACATATCATTAATTCGTTAATAGTACCCGTCAGAGATGAGTTGGGGACTAATTGATCTCCAATTATACCCATGAGGGATGAGTTGTGACTAATTGACCTCCATTAGTACCCGCATGAGACTAGTTGGGACTAATTAATGCCCCGATTTTTTGCAGGGTTTCGCTGCCTTCTAAAGCAGAGCGTGTATGTATACGCGAATATGCCCGCCGGGTCTGCTGCAGGTCTGCTGTTGTGGCATGCACAAACAACAGCAAATCAATGATGTGCATATGTATTTACATTAGGGT
Source organism: Rhagoletis zephyria (assembly GCF_001687245.7). Classification (NCBI taxonomy): domain Eukaryota; kingdom Metazoa; phylum Arthropoda; class Insecta; order Diptera; family Tephritidae; genus Rhagoletis; species Rhagoletis zephyria. Next base: position 1,738 of record NW_016163982.1, on the reverse strand, counting down.
GGTCCAAAAATGCATGTGAAAAGGTAAAGTTGCAATTTGTATGCTCTCACCCCCTACGATTGTTCTATACCGAGAAAAATGTATTTCTACTTTTTTATTTTGGAATCAAAAACTATTTAGAGGTCGCTCAAAGCGCTCAAAGTTTTCCATGTATTTTATATGGGAAAAACCACTTTTCGTATAAATGGTATACAATTCTTAAAAATCAATACTTTTCTTTCGGAAAACTCTCTTTCTCTACAAAGAGAGTAATAATACTCAATTGTTTATTTCACCACTTTTTCTTCGCAACTATAATATACAAGGTCCGCCAAAAACCCACAATAACCCCAAAAAATGCAATGGAAGAACCAATAAAAAATCGTTCGTATTAATAAATGGTTATATAAACAGTGGGGTATTATTACTGAGAGTCTCTTGAAGGGAACTAGAGAGTTCCGATCGAAAAATATTGATTTTCCAGAATTCTATACCATTTCTACGAAAAGATGTTTTTCTCCCATATAAAAATACATAGAAAACTTTGAGCGACCACTAAATATTTTTTCATTTCAAAATAAAAAATAGAGGTATACTTTTTTCGATATAGAACAATCTTAGGGGGTGAGAGCACTACAATTCTGACTTTACTGTTTTTGGTCCACCCTAATGTACATATGTCAATTTGTTGGGCTTCAGGAATTCGGCACGTTGTTTTCGCGAACTTGATAAATTAGCAAGTGCGTTAAAGGCTGAGCACTGCGCGTAAAGCCAAATTTATGTACAAGCAGCGCTGCGTTCAAAACCAGGGCTGCACATTAACGTTAATTTTATCAATAAACGAAAATACAAAATCGTTTTTGCTTTTTACATTGATAATGTTGACGTTATGTGTTTATCAGAACAATTTCGTTTTGTTAATTATCAGAAAAATATGTCAACAATTTTGTTTCGTTGATTATCAAAAAAATATCAAAGAAGAAACATTTTTTCTGCAGCAACCAAAAAATTTAGAAAAGTAGTAGTAGAGTCAATTTTAATTATAAGATGTGCCCACCAGCTAAGCGTAAACGATGTCTTTAAAAATGAAGAAACTAAAAACTATTTAACAGAATACCGCAATGTAGTGAGAAAGCTGCGGACGCCAGCAATGCACAGACTGTTATCGTCACAAAATTTATTACCCCTTGGTTTGGGAATGAAGACTACCTCGACTTTTCTCCAAAGGGGTCGGAACGAGCCCAAATTCTAGACAGGCCCTAAATGCCCTTATTAGAGCCCCTATAATATAAGCCTGTCTCCTCCATAATTTTGCAATTTTTGATACACACCATTTGGGCGCGGGTATTTTTAAAGTCGTCAAAAGAGGCTAAAGAAAACCTCACTGACTCCTCAGTCACCACCTGTGATGCCACGTACTAGTTTAGTCTGATGCACTCTAAAAAATTTTTGTTTAAATTTGCGCATATTAAGATAGGTAACCAGTTTCCTCTCTTAATGAATGCAAATTTCAACACTGCTTGCTTGCTTTTACTTATGTATGTGTGGCGTAGAACAAATTTCAAATTTGTTTTTTGAGTTTTAAACATTTATTGTTCACATTTTCACAGTTTACACATAAAATGTTTAAAATTTCCTCAAAAAAATTTTCGTTTAAATTTACGCATATAAAGAGAGGTAACCNAACACTGCTTGCTTGCTTTTACTTATGTATGTGTGGCGTAGAACAAATTTCAAATTTGTTTTTTGAGTTTTAAAC
>NW_016163981.1:11934-33856 GCF_001687245.7 Rhagoletis zephyria | reverse complement strand
GACTCGACTTGAGCAGGAGCTCACTTTTTATGCATAAGGGCCAATGTCTTAATTGGGCATCCGCGCAAAACTATGGCTACGTAGATTACCGTTGCGCACAACTTTCAGCTCCATACAAATAGGGAATGACCTCTCTTCGTCGTTTGAGACCAAACGAAGTTTTAGGCAAGATGAATCACTATAGTGCGTCTTTTTCCAATCTGATGCTGGAAAGCGTCATAAGAGCTGTCAATCTGAATCACAGCGGCACCGTAGACAGCAAAATACGCGGTACTGATTTCAAATTAGCCTGGATGCCCGGTATCGGGAAGGTCTGCAAAAATTATGCGGGCGTGACGGAACCAAAATCCTTTAACGGACCCTCCCAATAAAACTGCAACCTCCGCAAATTCAGAAAATCTTCCTTAAAAACGATGTATGAAATGTGCACTTTTTCATATTTTATTTAGACGAAAACGAGCGAAATTAACTTGAAAGACAAGTGATAGATTTCGTGACCCACGGGACCCGGGGTAAAATTCTGAAAAACGTCGGGATGGGCGGGTTCGAGACTTAAAAATTGAATTACAGGTTGGGCGGGATCGGGATTAAATATTTGGTCCCGTACCCATCTCTACTACGGATCATCGGTATGCGGGTGATATTGACATCGTTGGCCTGAAACCCAGAGATGTCAGCGCAGCAATTTCCAGCTTAGAAAAAGAAGCGAAAGAGATTGGTCTAGCGGTGAACCGGGAGAAGAAAAAGTGTCTCCTAGCAACATCAAAAAGTTGTCGAGTTTTGGGATACACTTCACTGTTGGCAGTTATAGAGGATCGAGCATAAGCACCACCACTTGGAGATAAAGCGAAGAATTGGATTGAATTCAAAATCTCTCATCACACCCGTCCTTAGTTATAATGCAGAAATACGGACGATGTCTAACAAAGATGAGAAGGCTTTTGGGGCTTTCAAGAGAACCATTCTATGCAAGATACGGCGATGAGTATTGAAGAAGATGGAATGATGAACTGTACGAACTTTTTAACGACATGGACATAGTTAAGCGCATAAAAATGTTACGAGCATGGAATACGAGGCTCCGATGACAAGATTCTTCGACTTGACAGCCATGGGTGGACAACGAAAGAAAGGGCGCTCACGAACACAATGGAAGGACCAAGAGCACTTGGGATGTACAACCGGCACAAATCCGCAAAGGAGAGATGCAATTGGCGAAGTTTTATGGTATCATCTTAAACCTTAAAACGGCTGTAATGCCAAATAATAAGCAGAATATCCAAAAGATACTCAGATGAGCATAAAAGTGTCTGCCTACCATTTTTTTCTGCGAAGTGAATTTTTAAATGGCAGCTGCGTACCATTTTTGTGATGACACTTCTATAAATTCTACACCTTAGTGAAAACCCCAAGGAATAATGTATCTATCTACATGCACATCTAATACGAAATGAAAACTTCGGTTCAGATTTCTGTCTCTGTTTCACGATACTTGAATTTTGTAATTTTTTAGGGCATATTTGCTTGCTTGGGCTAAATTATGACACGAGAGGAAGACAAAATAATTTTAGCAACGCAATTATCAAACAACCACCAAGATTGTGAAAAGATGACGAAATTTCGGCGACAGAAAATCGCTTGAAGGCATCAAAAATCTACACGCAAAGTAATTTGAAACGTGGGAAAAACAGGAAAGAAAATATACGCGGTGAGTAAGGTAGAATTAAGTTAATAAGCATCAGATAAAGTACGTTTGCGTCAGCAGTGAGGTCAAATGGTACGAAGAAATGAATACACAAATTTAAAAAAAACCAAAAGAAATCACAACATAACTCAAGGCGTATAATGCGAGCACTTTACACAAATGTAAAAAATGTACAAAACGCCCAATCACACTGAAAGGCTTCGAGCTTCGCGCAGTGGGAAGCGCAAACAAACCACTCTCTTCACTTTGGTCAAACACTATCCTCCACCTAAAGCTGCAAGCTGTGCCAGAACTGCGTGAAGAAGAAGACGAGAAAAAAGGACAATAGTCAACCCAAGCGCCTTATGCGGCTGCTTAAAACAATTTGGCAACTGCCAGCGAAAGCACAAAAGCGGGGCGAAGAGCAACTAAAGCAGCACTAAGCTGCAAATTGTGCGCTGCTTTGCTAGCACACAGCGACTATTTGTGTTGGTGTCACTGTAGGCACTTTCGACGTTGTATTCAGCGTAGGGCAGCCTCGTGATCACGTCTGCAACAGTGGGAAATGGTGTACCGTAAATAGCCAAGAGCACAAACGCGGCGGTGAAAATCAAAGGTTAGGACAGTGCCTTTGTTGGCACTAGCACTCTTCGCGTGTTGGCGATGTGTCGTGCAGCCGTTGGGCAATACAAAAAAAAAACGTCAGCCTTTAAATAACAAAGCAAACCAGTTGTTCTGAATAGCGCCGCTCAATTGTAACTCAAATGAATTATGATAGGACTTGTGGGAGTTGTTCAAATAACGAGAGAGAGAGAGAGAGAGAAGAAAAGGCGCTTAAGTGCTGTCATAACACTAACTGAATATTTATATGTAAGTGTTATTGTGTGTATTTGTGTAAGCAAGTTAATACATAATATGTACGTCAAGTATATCATGGAATCAGCATAACTAAAGTACATAAACTGTTTGATAAATGTACGACAATATCTCTTTAGTTTTGGGAAGTTTTCAATATACTAGCAGGATATAAATCATAACAACCACGCTGCCGCAAAGCCTAAAAAAATGAGGTGACCACATTTTCAAAGTGTTTCGTTGAGGGGATGGAGTGAAAATGTAAAAATATGTAGTCAAGAAAATATAAGTAGTTGGAATTTATTTGCTTATAAAATACTGGGGCACTGCACAGTGGCCTAAAAGTGGTAGAAAATCTTCCTAGATATATACAACTAAATAGTTGCTTGTATTCTAGTTGATGTATACTACTGGTTAGTGAGTATGGAACGTTGCCGAGCAGGTTCAGTCCGGCAGTGATGATATCTGAGCATCTGAATTTTTTAAAATGGATAGAACATATTTTGTTCCAACGAGTAAACAGGGAGGTGGACGCATACCCGGAAGTCGTATAACAGTGGCCTAGCGTTCCTAACCACGCTGCCATCGAAGTGCGCTCTTTCATCCTGGAGTTAGAGTGATTTGTGAAAGGAAGCAACAGCTCGATCTTGCAGTGATATAAATAGAGCAAAGTCCAAGTAACTGCAGGCTTAAGACTAAGAGAGCAAGCTCTTGGACTTTTGGTACGTTTGGCTACTGGAAAATCTTTGGGACGATGACATTCATACCGAAACCCGCAATAACAAAAAATACAAAATGAACATACCAACTCAACAGGACAATTATGAACCAAAAAAACGCAATCAGTTTTGGGTCTTTCAATGTAAGCAAACCAGGGAACGAACATTGAAAAATTCACTATGAAGGAAACCAATCGCTGCAATTTTTATTTACAATACAATTTTTATGCAAAATTAAAAAAATAACAATTATTTTTGATTCTTATTTTACAAATCCAAAATAACAATTATTTTTCATTTTTATCTGAATAATCTGCAAATATCCGTTATTTTTATTTTTTATATTATATGTCTTAGATAACAGTTATCGAAGACTTATATTTATAAAAGCCATCAACAAAAATCAGTCACCGACTTTTATTTTTTAAGTGATGCGTATAAAAGTCATGCATCATTTTTCGCCGATCAGAAGCTGTTGGAGAACAAAAGTTTACTACGACTTATACAAATGACTTTTATAAGTATGATTTAAAAAATAAAAGTTAGTGATTGATTTATATTGATGACTTTTAAAAATAAAAGTCACTGACTTATTTTTATTTATGACTTTTATAAAAAAAAAGTCTTCGATAACTGTTATCTAAGACATATAATTTAAAATCTCAAAAATAACTGTTGTTTGCAGATTATTTAGATAAAAATCAAAAATAATTGTTATATTGGATTTACAAAATAAAAACGAGAAATAACTGTTATTTGAGGAGTAATGAAATAAAAGTCAAAAAAGAAATGTAAAAGAGCGATTTTTTTAATAAAAGTTGTAACTGTTACGGTGTCTGCAGCAAACTGTAAGCGGGCGGAGCGCATCGGGCATGTTCAACGGCACCACTTGAATAACGTAGCAACATTTCTTCTGTTAATGCTAAATGCTATATTTCTTCTTGTTGGTCGTAAATTGCCGAAGAATTTCCGAAAGTCAACCACCGAAGGAAGATTGTCTTTCAATGTACATGAAAATGCGAGCTCTCACCCAGTCACTCACACAATAATTGTCTTGAGCTCTAACAGCGGGGGGTTGATGGGCCATCCCAGCCGATTTACTTATTTACTCAAAACTTTAGAAACGTATAAACTTCAGAGAGTCAAAATAGTTAAAAAAAATGGGCTCAAATGAATGCAGTCACGTTGATCACCTAGTTAGCAATGGAGAGATGGGAAACTCGATAAAAAATTTCTATAGCAAAAGCTCCAAGACTGAAAATAGAATAGAGAATAAAATAGATGGCTTACGGAGGGTAACTTGGTATGATTTTCTACTGGAGGTATCAGGGTTTTATTTGGCAACGGAAAATTGATGGAAGGTGGCGCGGACATCAAATCAGGGTCTCCAATGGCATCAAAGCTGCTCTAAGGGCCCTCGTACTCTTAAGAAATATCTAGGAATGTACGTTGAGGTTTAACATCGTTGAAAAATAGAACAAGCTTGATTTTATATGGGTACTTGGCTGATGAGTTGGCGATCTGGAGTTATTTGCGGTGCAATTGAAAAGAAGCCTAACCAAAGTCTAAGCATAGTGGGAACTTTCAGATGCATTGGAGACCTTATGAATAAGGCGCATCAGATTCATTGGTGTAAAAATGGCAACTGGAAAATAACAAGGTATTTTCTGAAAACACCAAACGGGTAGGTGGCGAAATACCATCGCAGACAGAGAACGAATGAGCTAGAGAAGGACTGTTTATGATACACATGGGGACGACATATGGTGGCCATAGGTGCTATCGGCGATCAACTACATATGTAGATCTTGTTTGGAGGATAGATGTCAGATTGAGATCGTAAAAAATTTCCCAATCCTACCTGTTTTCCCCGATTTTCTTTATCGTTTTTCCTAAGCCTTAAGTATAACTATGCCAGAGTGCCTGGAAAACCGTGAGGGCCTTCCAGCCAACCACTGATTTGAAAAAATTTGAATTGAAAAGTTAATACTCAGTTTCTTCATCAACAGCTGAGCTGAGTTAAGAAGCCTAAGGAGATTTGGAACATTACCAAGGTGATGTTACCTTAGGTAATTAATTGGTTTGTTTAAAAATTTGTTTCGCGTACAAGGTCTATGCAAATACAGGCAAGTTCAGTAGGAGAAATGACAAAACTAAATAATGTAGAGTAGCTAGTATAATTACATTGATTGATGTGCAACACGATGCTCCGTTGTCACCCGTTTTCCCTTGGCGCGTGGTACAAATGAGTAAATAAATGAATATAAGTACAGAAATTGATGGGGATAAGTGTGCATTGCAAGGGCATTAACTAGTTAAGTAACAAGAAAATCATTCCCCACTGCTACAAAGATAAACACAAAAATGAGCAAGTAAACAAAAATTAATTTATCTAATTTATTAGGCTTTGGGAATTGAAAAGCAACTAGAGTAGAAAGCAAACAGTAGGCGGTCGGCATTCTACGGCGTGGAAAAGTATTTTGATGAAAACGAAAGAAAGTATTTAGAATACATACAAACGCAAACTGTGCCAGTCTATCACTCGGCATTGAGTGGTGCTGGCAACGGAAGTGACAGGCGGCACACAATCGTTGAGCCGCAAAAAAAACGCGCAGTGTCACGGTTTTAAGAAAGGCACGCGCGTCGGAAGTATGTAAATATACAGGGTGATTCAATAAGCTAGCAGATTTTCTTTTGTAAATAAATTTTGTAGAAACTATATTTTTTTTTGCATCACGTTTTTTTTAGCCTATGGCATTTATGAATGAAAGACAATATGCGCTAAATGCGCACCACGACTCCTCTGGCAGGGACAAGATGCGAATATCAAAATTTTCCCAAAAACGTTAAAGAGATTTTACGGCCCAAAACAGTGTTAGATAGCCGAAACAATAGCCATCGGTCGGGTAAAAACCGAGTCATTGCGGTACGTAGAACCGGCTATCGTGGGAATAGGTTGAGTGGTTCATAAAACAACCATTGCACCCGACAGCGTACTAACAGGCCATAAAAGACATTTACAGAGCGACTGTCTCAACTTACACCCACTCTCGACCTGTAATTTCCGTTTTAAGAAGACAACCAGCCGACGTGGACGAGACAGAACTTCGTTTGCTTCGGCAGACCGACCCGCATCACCCTAGCGCAAATCCGCGCTCTGGATATTGCAGTAGGTGAAATTTGAGTAAAATAAAATCAGCTATGCCCAATGTATGTTGAGCATGCGCAGAGTTACCCCATGACTCGTTACACCTCTTCGGATGCCCACCAAACCCCACTGAACTAACGGTCCTCTCCCTCTGGTCCAACCCAGTCGGACTGGCATACTTCAAGGGCCTCCCGTTGGTTGATCTTGACGACAACGACTATGAGGCAAGCCGATCTAGGCACGGCTAATTAAGTTCATATGCATATAACGCGTAACCAAGTTTCTTCGAACTTCTGCACTAAACCGCTAATTATGTTGAACGAAAAACTTATGAAACGAAAATTTTCATGAGACGTTTAGATCACTTTTACGCATTGTTCAACAGAATATCGCAACATGACTATGCTTGTCAAAGCCAAACCAGTAGTACCAATTATCTGTAAAAGAAATTGCTTATCCCAAAAAATTGCTGTCAGAGATCTGCAACACACTTGAACCACCCTATACATATGCGGCGACGGATGAAAGCAGCTGTAGTGAACTCGGACAATAGTGGAGCATTTTTTTAGACTATAAAGTAAATGGAAATCTGTGTCGTGGCAGTGTTCACACCTCCAATTTTACTAAAATTCGTGTTGTTACTGGTTGGCTGGTGAGCAAGTTAGTTGGCCGCTATCAGCTTGCTTTGTCCCCACTTATTTATTATGTACACACACTCACCATTCGCCACTTGCCAGGTAAGTCGCTACCCAAACGTTGACCTGTTGACCGGGCAAGCAATAAATTTTCGAGAATACACCGAGTCTACAAACCAGCGCAGCGCTAGACAGTTGCAAAAACAATTTATAGATATTTAACAAAAAGATTAAGGAAAGCCGATGTATTGGAATTTCTTTTCCCTTTATAAGGTCGCTTTGAATTCCTCCATTAAGTCATCCGAAATGCCTTTGCATCCTACTGCACACATAACGACATTCATGTTTGTTTTTGTTTATTTTTGTAGGCTTTTCTGGTGTTGGAAAGCTGATAAGCTCGCTTTTGTTGGCATAAGCGAACCAAGTCGGCGCGTACTTGGCCTTCCATTGCTTTGATCGCTCAAGCGTAGGAATGTAATAGTCCGCTATTTTAGTCAGCATCTGACGTGTATTGCATTAAATTTTATAGTTTCTTCATTTCCAGCTGCGCATTGAAAGAATTGAAAGCAAATGTAAAATCATCTAAAATTTTTCCGTAGCCTACCTATGTATGCATGTATGTAGTATGTTCTAGTGTGCTGCTAAGTTCAAAGGCTACCAAATATTCCGTGTGCTCTAATTTTCAGCTTGAAAAGAATGAATGAATAAACAGAGAAAAAAAGAAAGAAAAATAAATTGGTTTTACGTTGCCAATTTAAAAATAAACTTCCATTTGGGATTTGCTTGTTTTTTTAGTCGCCAGAACAAGGCACGGATAATGTGCGATTTGATAAAATGAAATTTTTCATTTTATCTCTGGTTGAAAGTAGACAAATAATTTTGGAAGACTGCTTCTAATTTGGCAAACATTCTGAATAAATGTTGGCAAAAAAAAATAATATTTGTATACAACTATCTGCACGGTATACATACATCGCGTTACATTTTGAACAGTTTGTTTCTTTAATGTTTATTAAATTTTTAATACAGTCTAGTTAATTGTATAATAGCTAAAAATCCACAATTCAAACATTGTAGAAAAATTTAAAAAAAAAATTTCAAAACAACAACAAACTTTTTAATCATAGTCTTTAGCAAAATTCAAAGTCTGCAGTTCAGTAGCCCACTAAATTCTAATATAATAAAGTGGCAGTCTGAAGAGAATTCTAATTGATTTTTAACAAGTTTTTCTGTCTAAAAAAAAAAAATTTTCGAACATAGTAACTATGAATAGAAGAAAATGCATTAGACCGTTTGCAAACACAATAAAAAATTGTCATATATCAACAGTAATTTATAAACGCATCAAACTAGAAAATTGTCATTGGCCAACTTTGCTGAATTTTTCTATTTTTTGTATCAAGTTCAAAATTTGGATTTATATGGCTTTCCTTAGACCGTATAATTTTGTCGCGGGTGTACAGCAGGTACACATAGTACCGGAAGTTGCCTAATTTTATTGAAAAACTGTTTCAAAAAATAACTAATATCCGTACACTCAGAAAAAAGCATTTCCTTAAAACAACAACGGTATCCTTATTTTGGTGTTACTGTTTTTTCCTTAATATTACGAAAAATTTACTCAATTTCAGAATATTTTTTTTTTTGAAGAAGTAAATTTACTCAACATAGGTAATAAGTTCCTCAATATAAGTAATAACAATATAAGTAGTAACAATTTTAAATTTTGTCAGTGCTCTTAAGACAAACCGCCCAATTCTGTGTTTTCTTGATAAATTTTTTGTAAAGAAATTTTATCAAGATTTTTATCAAGTAAAAGCTTCCTTCGCATTCTGTGTCAATATTTATAAAACAAAAAGCTCTACGATTTCCACATTAGTGGAACTGATTTCCACATGAGTGGAACTGATTTCATTGTCACATATGAAAAATATGAATTTAAAAGCAAAAAAGCTTTTGACTGTCGTAGCCGAGTAGGTAGATGTCGACTAAAATTCCGCGTGTCGCAGGTTCAAAAGCCGGCACATGGAGTATTTAATTGTTAGAAACAAATTTATTAATATACAAAATTTATACATTTCACATGAAATTTCAATTTGTCAATAGCATTTTCAATCTTGATAATTTATCAAGAAAAGAGCTTTTGATTTCTGTGCTAGAATACCAATTCTTGATAAATAATAAAAAATTGACAAATTATAAAGATTTTCAATTTATCAAGTGCACAGTATCGGACTGAAAGTTAATACCTTTCCTGGCAAATGTCAGCTGTGGCGTCACGAGAATACTGCTTCTGGTTCTGAGATCGCAGGCTCGAGTCCGGTTGGAGGTGGTTAGAGTAAGTTAAGTCAATTATTTCAATTTAAATATAAATTGTAATATTAATTTCAGATATGAAAAAACTTAAATACTTAAATATCACAAATAATAAATTAGACAATTTTTGTTTAAATACAATTTAAAAAATTACAATTAAAATAAAATAAATTAAAAAAAATATTAAAAATAAAATTTCGTGCTCTGAGACTCGAACCTTGCACCTCTCGACTGTCACTCCAGAGCTTTGCTCTGTTAGCCATTGCCACTGTTTGAGCGCCATGAGCAAAATGACGTACTGCCGTCCCTAAATTGGAGCACTAAGCGTTGCGTTATCCATTGTCGACGAGTGTCAGCGCGCGCTATCCCCAAATCAACGCGTCGTAATTTTTGACGTTTTCTCAGATCCTCTCGTTTTTATTCTCGTTTCCTCTTTCACTTTTTTGTCCTTTCTCTTTCTTTCCGTCTTCCGCATCCAACTTCAACACGTAACGCCCTGTCAAAAATGAAAATTCCATTTGCTCGGCGTGATGCTTCATACAAATTGTATGGGCATGAGGATTTTTGACAGTTGTTCGGCGCTTGACGCGCCAATTTAGGGATGGCAGTTAGTTATTCCTTTCACCGGGGGATGAAATGGCAAGAAAAACTAAGGAATTTTGAATAAAAAGTTTGAAAATTTGGTGAAAATTTGTGGAATTTTTACCACTTTTGTTCAAAGTTTGAAAAGCGGATTTATATAATGTTTGTTGTATAACTATAACCTAGGCTTTTATAAAAAAGTATTAAACATAAAATACAAAAAAAAAGAAATATAGCCAAAATTCTTGATGAAAGTACGACGAGTCTATTTACTCTGCCGCCAGTGTACATATAAATAATTTTATACGAAATTTACTGTACTCACCTGTCGGACTCGGCGTCAGCGACATCATGTCGAAATGTATGTTGCGAGGCTCAAATGAATAGTCCTTCAGGAATGTCAGCTTGGCACCGCGTGTCTTTGCCAGCCCCTGTACGGCGGTGTTAATGGCGCGTAAATATTCACGTTTGCCAAAGTTTGTGTGCGGTGCAATTAGGCCAATATTTAATTGCTCCTTATTAGCGGATAAAGTTTTAGTGTTACCATTTGTGAGACGTAATGCTGACGCGCATGGGCATGAATACATTAAAATCGAGGCCAGCACAATGACGGCAATGCCGAAATGGAAATTTAAGCGTGAAGACAGTGTACGCCATATCAGAGTTGGCCAAGATGCCGTTGTGGCGGCTGGTGGTGGCTGGAGTGGGCGGTTGTTTGACGCGAATCGAGGTGGCGGGGACAGCGAAAGTGGCTGGCACTGACGTTGCTGGTGTTGATGTGCAAAGCAACGATTTTGAACACTTTTCAGTTGGTTTTGCTGGTGCTGGTGGTGTAGCTGCTGTAGCTGCTCTCCCACTTCAACTACATCTATGCTGCGTATTCGCTGCGAAGCTATTTGAATAGTCGTTGCTTTAAAAATCGGCGGCATGTACGGTGGCATTTTAAGCGTCAGCTGGCCTGGGGCGAGGCATTGTTGGTGGTGGTGGTGGTGGTGTTGGTTTTGATGCTGCTGGTTGAAGGTGGGTATTAAATTGCTGCCAAAGCTGCTGGTGCGCCTGCTGTTGGTGTTGGCAATGCCATTGCAGCTGTTGCTGTTGAAGCATATTAATGGCGCTGCCAGTTGTGCGTTCTTACTGTTACTGTTATGTTCTTGAGTTGTTGTTGCTGTTGTTGCTATGCATATTCTCGCCTTGGTTTTTGTTTTCACGCGGCGCCTGGCCAATGCTATGCTGCCCGTTGGCGTTTGGCTGCTTTTAACATTTTTTCGCCGTCGTCGCTTGTTTGCTTTTTGACTAAAAATTAATCCCTTCATTTTGCGGATCGTATGACTATTTCCGCTGGCGCGCTGTCAATCAGCGTCAGCGTCCGCTACTCTTTTTTTTAATGCTTCAATCCTTTCAATGCCGCCTGCTTGTGCAGATTGAGTGTGACTGGGGTGGCCGCAATATGCTGCTTGCCTGCCTGATGCGTTCACTTTTCCAATGATTTTTGGTTTTTTGGTTTTTTGCTGTTTGTGTTATTTTTATGGTTTATTTGGAATTTCGCTTGCTTTCGTGCCACTCATTGCACACCCATACATAGCATACATATCTGTGTATCCAGCATCTGCTTATCGCCTTACTTTGACATATTCCTCTTTGGTGTCACTTTGTTGTCTTTTAGTCTTTTATCTTTGCTTCCTGGCCTTAATAACTTGCTTTGCAATTCGCTCTTGCTTGCCACATTACGCTTCTGCTTCTCTAAGTTTTGTATTTTTTAAATATTTTCCTTTTTCAAATGGATGGATTGGGTTAATCTAAGCAAATTATCCGCATATCTTCTCTTTGAGCACCTTTCCTTTGAAAATTTCCTAATTTGTTTACTTTTTTGGGTTTAACTTTTTTATCTCTAACTGTTCCACTTTCTAGTCAGCGCTTTAATTTGTTTACTCGCTTAGATTCTTTATACCTCCCGAAATGCTATCACTACATTTTGCTTCCCCGGCTTTGTCCAACGCCTTAGCCATCACACTTCCTTCCGCTTTCTTTCCACCACCTCCTCGAATTTTCAGTTTTAAGCGCTTCGGCTGCTGCAGCCGTTGCTGGTGGATTCTATGCCTCCTCCATTGACGTTGCTGGCTGCTTTTACTGCCTCTACCATCGCACAATCGAGTATACTATTACATTTACGCTTCTCTAACTTTTCTACTCTGCGAGGCACCACCGTTGTTTTTGCTTTATCTCTGCGGTTGCTGTGAGTTGCGAGCTAGCTCGTCGGTTTCTGGTTCACTCGTTTGTTGTTGTCTTTGTTATTATTTTTACTTTATTTAATGGTGGGTTCTAGTTGCTGTTTTAATGTTCTTTATTATTGTTGTCATCGCTGCTATCATTGAGCTTGATTTTGTAATAACTCTGGGGTAATACTTATGCGTACGTACATACATACATGGGCATGTAAGTATGTGAGAGTATTAACTTCGCTGTTTTTCGCATTTTGGGTGGGGCTGCAAAGAAACAAAAACAAAAACAAAAAGATGATGTCAATGACAAAAGTGATAATACCTACTTATATACATATATGTACAGATGTATGTATGTATGAAGTTATATGTTTGCACGATTCGTATCTACGTTTTCATAAGTACGAATGTATCTGTGTCCATGTTTTGTTTTTTTTTTAGTTTTTTATTCTTTGGGGCAGGAAACGCAGTACGCATCTGTACGGAAACGGATGCTGCAATGTGCCGCACTGGATAATGCCAATGAAAATTATCTCTTTAATGATTATGACTAGTGCATGTTGTGTTGAGTGGGATTAGCTGGTGTTTGAGTGAAGTTCACAATCGCTCAAATCCTGTCAGAAACAGAACTTCCGTTTTAAATTATGTATTTCAATTTTCCGCTTTTTAAATTCGTTAACTAGATATGTACGTGTAATACGTTCCCTGCAGGAAATAGCACTAGTTTGTAGCTAACTTTAACTAACTAGCAGTCGACTAGTGGTAACTATTTATTAACTATTTCCTTTGGCCGTAACTAACAACTTTTGAAGGGCGATGGCCGCAAAATAGTGATCCCTGGTTGCCTCTGCATTATATTTTTTTTAGATTTTATTTATTTTTTTATTTAACATTTCATATTTGCTTATTTGGCTACATGGTGGTCCCACATTTCAATTCCATCAGACATAGCATCAAAATAATAATTTAAAATTTTGACCTTTGTTTTATTTGTCCTGAATTCGAAAAAGAAACTGTGAAGTGCAGAAAAAAAGGGTATTGAAAGTATTTTTTCGTAGGAGGATATTTAAATGGAAGCTTGTAAAGAAAACAAACTCACGATAACAGCTGCATGACTCCTGCACGACTTTACAACTAATTTAAAGTTGGTTTTGTCATAGCTAGTTAGAAGTTATTTATTTATCGAAATCCTAAAAAAAGCTAGTTATTTTAATAAAGTGATATTTTTTTCTGCAGGGTTGTTACAGATGAAATTAAAATGAAATAGCGAAAAGACGCGAAGCCCACGAGTGGTGAGGGTGTGACACGCAAACGGTCTAGAGTAGAGCTAAGACGAAAATACCCAGTGGGAAAGTGGATAATGTATTTCATCTTTTTATTATGAGTACAACTGTAAACATGGGTTTTAATGTTCCTAAGAGAATGATTAATTTTCAGTTTTGAAAAAAAAAATTACAACACCTTTAAGTGGTGAGCTTTACTATATTAACATTAGGGTGGTATGTTAGAATTACAGGAGGCTGGATTCTGTAACTGCGAGTTTTCAAATGTGCACTGAAAATTGTGTACACTCGTCATTTTGCGATTCAAGACGTGTAATAATGAGTTTTACTGTAAAAATTGTATCCTTGAGACAAAAACATCTATGTATTATGCTTTAAAATCCGTCGGCAAATACCGAAGAAAAATTGCGGGAGGCGACCCCTACGTTTGGCAAAAAACAAAAAAAAAAACAAAAACGAAATTGTTGTCGAATGGAAATACTCCCTTTGCAAGAGTTTAATAATTACTGGCCGGCTTTAATTTACTCACGTTAGTGTGGTACGTTAGGGTGGTAAGAACTGAGATCTGGTGAGTGACAAAAAAGTGTATCCCCGAGACAAGAAGAGCGATATATCACACTTTAAATCCGACTGTAAATACCGCAGATAGGACGAAAAATGTAAAACCTAATTTTACGTACGGCAAAAAAAAAATAAATAAATAAAAAATTATGTACACTCAGAGTGTGCGGCGAATCTTTTTTGCATCGCATTCTACAGATAATTCTAAGCAAACGTGTGGAAGAAACCATGCCTGCGCATTTTCAAATGAAAATATTATCTTTTGACGAAATCAATTTTCTTTTCATTCCTTATAGATTTTATGCACAATTTATTCACATTTCCTTACAAACTTTCTATAAAAAAAATGTCTATATTTTTGTTTCTGGCATTTGTTTTATTTGTTTATTTATCCATTAGTATTTTTCCGATTTTCCCGTTTAAAATTCTGTTTGCTGTCAATGCGAGGTAGTTTTGCTCTACAAAAGGGTTTTGCAAAAATTTGCCAAAAATCAACAGCAAGGCCTAGGTACTTGCTCTTCATTTTACTAAAATTGAATGTACCAAACAACTGTACACTCAAAAGCTTTCTAAGAAATCCAAAAAAATATTTAAAAATTTGCTGAGTTTTCTTTTAATATTGCACAAAGCTGGAAATTTGGATTGATATGGTTTTTGTTAAAGAATAAACTAAGTATATCTTTATAAAAAAATAACTAAAATTCAATAACAAAAAATTAAATGCGAAAACTTGTCAATATGTGGTGCGTTGTGGGTTGTATTTTTGCATGGTTAATATGGTAAATAAATTAAAAATGTATCACATAGTCGTAACAAAAGGTAAAAACTTTGTTAAACGGAAATAGAATGAAAAAAAAAAATTAAATTTGGTGAAAACGTAAATTTTTCGTTTAAAAATGCGTAGGCTAGAAACTAATTTGCGATTTATATGTAGTTTTTTCTACATTCTCTCTTACACATTTTCTCTTAGAATGGTCGAAAAACTTTTGCCCGAACAGTTTGACCCACCCTAATAAGCATGTATAAAGCGACACGCGACACATTATCTTCCTAGGATTTATCTTTACAAAAATTTATGCATAATACAATATATCAGCTTTAACTTTGTGCTATAACCAAAAATTCCCATTGGGGTTGTACAGGAAAGCAGATATTTAGATACATATACACATACCCGTATGTATGTATTACAACGGCCATACAGACCGCAGATGGAGTGTAATTTTGCTAAAATTGTCATGAAAGGAGTTCATTTGTCATTAGAAAGTTTCGAGTGCAACACAAAATGACACATCGATTTTCGTTGATTAATTCGCTGCTCTTGGGTGAGAATTATTTGATAATGATTAACTTGTTTGCTGTAATTTTTATTTGTATGGATGGTAAATCGATTTCTTTAATAACCTTGTGGTTGTATGTTCTTAATAATTAAGAAATGTTTTGAAATAAAGTACTCGTTTTCAGACATGACAGCTCTCCAGAATTTCATTCATTTATTGCCAATAATTTTTATTTAAATATGGGTCGATCTATATCAGATAACACATAAATAAAAGTTTCAGAGCTTATACAAATTTCAAAAAATTTCATCGAACTTAAAAAAGTGTTCATCTAAATTTCAAACTTTTTAATCAGAATCTTTATAAAATTTTCGGGTATGCTGTTTCGTATAACATTAAATTTTAGTATGATAAAGTGTAAGTTTCAAGTCGACAAAAATTACCGTTGTTGATTTTTTAGAATTTTTATTTTGTGGAGGGTGTTGCGCATTTTCTTCCTTAAAACACATGAATAAAACTTACTTTTACTTTTTTAAATATTCTGATTAAAAAGTTATTTTAAAAAGAAATTTTGATGACAACTTTTTTAAGTTTGATTTTTTTTTTTTTAAATTTGTATAAACTTTGAAACTAAATAAAGATAAGTTGCCAACAGCATCATTTTGAATTTTGCTGCTATTATTTTGCATGACACTGTACATATTTTATATAAGCAAATTTTACTAAAAACCAATTTTTTTCTAAAAAGTCATTGTAAATATCAATTAAGAGTAGAGTAGTTTTAAAGATTTATTTAAACGCCTGAAAATCCATATAAAAAATCAAGGCGGTATTTAAGAGAAAATTTAATTACTTTAAAAATGTGCATCTAATTTGGCGGCATTTGTGCTGAGTGTGTGTATGTGTGTGTGTGTGTGTGTACTACACTATTTATTTAAGGTCTCTGCGGACAAACTTTGTTTAACAATTTTATGATTTTTTGCTTTTGCATCTTCCTGTTGTCATACGAATGGTTTCCGGGGGGTTTTTTTTTAGTTTGTTATTAGTATTTCTACAACTCTGGTGAGTTTTACTAACTACCGTTCACAGTAACTGCTGTTTGCGTTTCTGTTATTCTAGTTTTAATACATCTTGTTGCAAGCTTTTCTTCTACCCGCTCCCACCCGTTGGTTCTGTTTTAATTCAACTACATCATTCTACATACATCCTTCCCCTTGTACGCCTTGTTGTATGTGCTGGCAAAGCTGAAATAACAATAACAATATGACTGATGGTAATGTGACAACACTAGCAGCGGCAGCGACAACGCGCACGATGACAACCAAGAAAATGGCGATGACACTGCAACTCAAAACAGAAGAAGTGGTGAAACAAACAACATAGTAGAACAACAACAACATGATGTTGCCTCAGGCTGATGCCAGAAACATTTCCACTTTAAGCATCGTACGAGTACTACTTTTGCAACTGCTGCCGCTGTTGCCGCTGCTGCTGCTACTGTTGTTGGTGCTTTGCCACCGCTATGCCATGACAAATTGCGCGCTCGAGTTTTTTTTTGTTTTTATTATACAAAAGTACTTATTAAGTTTCTGCGTGGAGGAGATGATAGTAAAATCATCAGCAGTATGTACGAGTATGTAACTCCTGCAACAGCACTTGCTCCAAATTCAACTTGGAAGCACTTTTTACTAGGCGCTGCTGGCTATACAGCTGGTCCACTAGCTCCACTTTTTTTTATCGGAGTAGCTAGTGTTTATCAACGCTCTTAACTGCGTCTTGGTTTACTTTGCTGCTGTGTATTTTTTGTAAGTTCAGTATACAGTTTACCGTTTTTAGTTTCATTTAAGTTTTTGACAGCATCAGTCGAGTGGCATATGGAATTAGTGGAGTGTGCAAAGAGATGCAGGCAGATTAAATACACATTTGAACGGTACCATCACAGCATTTAATAAAAACAGTGATGCATTTGTTGTTTATAAAGCAAGGTGAAAATATAGGGATGAAAGAAGCTTAAGTGTTTATATGGCTAAAGAGATTTTAAATAGCGTCTTCGAAATTTTAGTAACTAATGACGTACATACCAGACATCTGCAGCGGGTGCATGATTTTCGTGTATACTCGATCATCTAACAAAACCCGTTTTGCATCGTTCTCTGTATACGAGCAGAAGTATTGTTCGTTATCGACTGAGCTCAAGACGAACATGTTGGCCACAACACCCGATTGCTTTTCATACATACTTGATTGGGTTCGGGTGCTTTGCAGCTCAATATACCCGGGTGTTCGAGTTTCAACCCGAGTGTGCACAAAATTTTCTTGATTGGCTTATGACGTTTTTGTTTCTACAAAAAATGTTGCCTTCTCATCGCGGTGTTCTTAGTTTTTGTGCGTAGAGGGTAAAGAGAAGGTTGAATTTTTCGGTAGTTTGTTTAAGTGTACATTTAACCATTTCTTATATTTTTGCTCATACAAAATGCGGCATCACGACGCCTACATCCATTTAGGTATAAATGTGTGTAGATCGGCAATGCCCAAGCCCTATACACTCGGTGCACATTTATTTTTTGTAAAAGTACTTATGTACCTACATAGTTTTAGGCTGTGTTCTAATATATACACACACAGCTTTCCACGCGAAACTATACGAAATAGATGCAAAAACATTTTTGTCTACTTCGCTTCTAATTTTTTCATTGCGTATGCACAAGCACAAAGCAACAACATTTTCGTATGCTTTGTGGGAACATATTGGCGCCAGTTACCTTCAGCGTAAATTTCTTTGTTGTCCTGCATTTTATCGCAATGTTCGGGTGTCCGTTTCATTGTTACACAAATTTTCGGGTTAGCTGAGGGTGTCCGAGTGTGGTGTTCGCTTGTGCTCAATTTATAGCGAGGGTGATCGAACAGACTCGTTCGTAACCAAACCAGCTGTCGGGTATGCATCTCGATCGAACACATAGTAGCCGAGTGTGGCGTTCGCTTGTGCTTGATTTTTAGTGAGTGTGATCAAAAATGCTCGATCATACTCAAAGCTGTTCTCTGGTACATACATCTGAATTTTAAGAAGCGTTCGTAATCGTTAGTATCTTTATAATGAAAATCATAATTTAACCGTTAAAATTGGATTTCGATTTTCCGATCAACGATTTACGGTTATTTAAGAGTTTAATTTTTTGATCATAAAAGATTTAAATCGGGCATAAAAACGTAGTCTCCATTATAGCGGCTAAAAATTGTGGAAAAAAATTAAATCCAAAAAAACGATTATCTATTTTTCATCGAAAAAATAAGCCACAAAATAACAATTAAATTTAATAATCGAGCAAATTGGACAATAACCATGCCCACCTCTCTGGATCGAAATTGCTGGAAAGTAGAATTTTGGCATGAAATAAGACAACTAAGAAATATCTGAAGAATCGCTGTAACACAGTAGCCGCTTCACCAACCTTATCTAACACGGTAGGAACATTGATTAGAATGAAACTAAAAAACCTGTTGGGTGAGAATTTTCGAAATCGGACATTATAAGATATAAATACGAAAACTGTGATAAATCAGTAATATACCAAGCTTCTTCACCCAAAATCGCAGCAAACGAGATTTGATTTTGTTTTTTGTTGACTTTGGTTTAGTTATTTCGAAAGGTTGAGAATTGAGATATTTCTCTTATCGCTTGTAACATCCAAGAAGGAAAAATTATATTAAAAAAGGCACTTGACAAGGGCTGACGGAAATTTGTTCCAAAATGCATTAAATATTTTTTTAAATTTATTTCTTTATGATCATACATACTTTTGTTCTTGAGTTCAAATTTTGCTATGTTGCTGGAAAGACATATTTGAGAACCAAACATCCTTCTAAAACTCTTTCGCCCTTGAGTACCTCCTCAGTCTACTTAATTCTAATAATATTTTTTTTACACCACTAAATACTGCTTTGCTAATAATAATAAAATGAAACGTTATAGTAAGCGATGCCTTTTTTAATTGCAACCGCAGCAATAAACTAATAAAAAAAAAGGTACAGAGACTATTTTTGCCGGACTACACGCTGACATTAATACAAACATACATACATACATATTTAGTTATTGATATTTAATTTGTGTGATTTATTATAAAAGTCAACACCAAAAAGCATGCACTTATATAACAACTTGCATCCCAGTATGCCATGGCGTATGGGTAACAACAATTTTCATTATCGATAGGCGTATTTTATTTGACCATGACAAAATAATAGCTAAATCTTGCCCAAACAAAACTAAATTAGCTGATTTTCTTTGTTGACTCTCAATTTTGACTTAATTTTGACAGTTGTTTGATTACAAAGAAAAAAAAAATATTCAAAATCAAGTCCTAGTGTTTCGAGTTTTTTTTTCTGTGCGAATGTCTGATTCCTGGTATTAACGGATATGGTTTACTTATGCTTAGTTCGTATGGGCTATTTATCTTTTAGGGTAATAAGTCTGCCATTCTCATCTCGTCTAAAAACATGGGTATGAAAAATCTTTTGTTTGAAAATTTATAAAATTTTTTACGTATTTTAAGAAATTAAATTAAATGAAGGCGAGAAGCATTAGCGCACACAAGGGGTGGGTTTTGGGGTTCAAACCCCCCCTAAAGCTAATAATCTCAAATACAAACCGTATCTTAAAGCTTAAAACCCAGCCCTCAAGGAAAATCATAATAAATATTTATTATTATTTCTGTGGCTTGAAAAAAGCACTTTGCGGTTGCTCTACATTTTCATGAAGAAATACATAAATATACGTCCATTTTTTTCTTAAGAGCTGCAAACTGATTTAAGAAATTTTGGTAGAAGAAAATTTCTTTTCCATTTCTTGTGCATCGTTTTATATGAATTTTTCGTTTTTCTTGTGAGTTCAGTAAATTTTTTCGATATTCGAAATATTGAAAAAATTAGGCAATCATGAAAAATCACCAGCTCTATCAAAAACCAAAAACCAGAAATCGAGGAAAATGAACATAAACGAAAAATGTCATGCAATCAAATAATTTGTTCTTATTAAAACGCTTTTTTTTAATTTTTTATTACCTTTGAAAGTTGAGCGCATCTTGTATTTGTAGAACTTTTTACTAAACAAGTAATTTTTATGCAAAAAACACAACCGAATTAAAAATTGAGAAATGTATGAAAATGTAAATTTATAAAGCTTTTTTAAATTACTTTATTTTTTATGAATAAGGCCATAAGGGTTTAGCGCCCTAATTCATAAAGAGCGCTTTAAATCTATAATTTTCTATTCCAAAAAAAAGTTAAGCATCTGCAACAGCTACAGACAGCCTCACCTATCGATGGTTGAATTGGCAGTTGCTTGTTTGTTTTATTCTTATTGTGGAAAGCTTTAATTTCTGCAGTTTGTCTCTATCCATTTATGGATTTCTGCTTTTATTGTTGTAGTGTGCTTGTCACTTTTATTGTTGATGTTTGTTTACATAGGTATCAATTTCCTTTTTTGTAAATACAGTGCTATCTGGGTCGAGTGAACTAATTAATGCAAGACCAGTTCATAAAATGCAGATTGTTCACTATATCCAGATTGAGTTTTTTGTTCTTTAAAATCAATTTTATTGCGCAGTACGTCTTTTGAAGTTAAATTTTTAAGAACTCTGAAATGTCTTTTCCCTCAGCTAACGCCAACACATGTTTCCTGTTGTTGTTCTATCGTTGTCGTCAAGCTCTATTAGCGGTAGACCCTGGAAGCGTGCAGCCTCGATGGGGTCTGTCCATAAGGCCAGAGCCGTTAGCAGGGTGGGGTTCAGTGGGTATGACTCGCAGCATGTCATGGGGCTTCTCTCCGAATGCGGAGAATTCATTTGGCACATCTGCATTTATTCTGTTCAAGTATGAGTTCAACCTGCTGCAGTAGCCAGATCGAAGTTGCTCTGTCTCGTCCACGTCTGGTGGGTGCGCGGCCAGAACGGCATACACAGATCGAGAGTCTATATAACTGTTGGTAGGGTGTTTGGTCCAGAGGTAGTTTTTTGAACCCCCGGACTTCGTCCGTCAGTTCATAAAGATGCTTTCTGACGTACCGTCGCGAGGGTTCTTCCGCAAGCAGATGTCTGTTCGGGCACCTATCACGGTGACACCCTACTAGGAATGGCTTGCAGAGCATTGTGTTATGCTCCTTAATCGGGAGCATATTGGCCTCGGTGCGTAGGTGATGTTTCGGCAACATGAGAAGGCATCCTGTCGCTGTCTGAGTGCCGTGTTTTGGCAAGTCTGCAGTTTCATCCACTGCGTCCTACTAGTTCCCGATAACCACACACACGTTGCATAGTTCAGAACCGGGCGGCCAATTGCCTTGTACGTTGCCAGCAACGTTTCTTTGTTCTTTGTTTTAGGGGAGAGGGTTAGGCTCCGTGCAGTGACGAAGCGAGAAAGCTCGGTGAAATAACCATTATCGAGCAATCGTCAGCATAAGAGACAATCGAGACTACCTCTGGTGGTTGAGGGAGCTTAGAAATGTAAATGTTGAACAGTAGTGGGGAAAGGGCGCCACCCTGTTGAACTCGCTGCTTTATTTTCCTAGGTTTGCTCGATTTGTCTCTAAAGATCACTGACGACCACTCAGGTATTTCGCAGCCCACCGTTTGTCTTCTAGTAGCGT